>NW_008600735.1:0-17131 GCF_000691845.1 Merops nubicus
CTGGAGGGGGTGGGGGGGGGTGGGGGGAAAGTTTGCTCAGAAAACATGCAACTAATGTCAGACAGAAAACAGCACAAAATTTATTTCAGCAATGCAATCGTTCATTACTAAAAAGAGTGTAAATATAACACAGGCCTTTTCTGTTCCGGGACACAACTTATGTCACATTGATGTCAGAGACAGTGAGTTAGGTGTGCTGAAAACAAGTGGCTTCACACTCTCACAGACTGTGGCTAAGTTCCTTCCCTCCTCATTGCTAAAAGTTTACCCACTAATAAGTAATTCCCAAGATATCTTGCAATAGGAAGCATTCATGAATGAATGCATTAATAAATGTTTCCTGTTGCAGGGCTTGCCGGGAATTCTTTACAATATTTGTAAGTAATTTACAGACCTCCATCAGTTACACTAAAAACCCCAAAATTTGCTTTTTCTGAACATACTATTCTGTCCCTTTTCAAAATATCACAGCAGTCAGCTAAATGCTAGCATGAAACTGAGCCAATGACCCTGTATGTACTTACCATGTACCACATGCTTGGCCACTTGGGATCATTGAAATAAGTGGATTGGGTACCACCAGGTTTATAATCCCTCTTTATCCTTCTCTTAACCACCTGCTGTTGGATCCACTCCACCTGCCAACCAGGAAAACATATGGAAAGTGTTAGGGTTCCATGGAGATTATCAAGAAATGTGTGAAATATTGGGAAGTTTTCCATTACTACAGCCCAAGACATCTTTTATGTTGAAAAGGTTCACTTTGGCAATGAGAAACACACAGCTCATCTTGGCATACTGTTCTCTAAGGAGTACATCA
Organism: Merops nubicus; assembly: GCF_000691845.1. Classification (NCBI taxonomy): domain Eukaryota; kingdom Metazoa; phylum Chordata; class Aves; order Coraciiformes; family Meropidae; genus Merops; species Merops nubicus. Next base: position 821 of record NW_008600735.1, read on the forward strand.
AATTTACTTGAATCTTCCCAAAGGACCACTTAAATCCCCTGCTAGAAGAACTTCATTGGCTATCATCTTTTGAATGCTATTGTTTTATTATTTTTCATTATTAGACTAGTGCTTCTTCCAAATTTTGAAAATCGGTTACTTTTGCAAAACATACCAGTCTATTACAATGAGAAATTAACTAGATTTCTGACATGGTGGAAGATTTTTTGCCTGGTTTTCTTTTTTTAACTTTTGTTTAAGCCTGCTCCTGAAAACACAGACATTCAGAAAAATATTCAAACATTTTGCCTAACCAGTATCTAAGTCGCATTCACCATGTGGAGTGAAAAAACAAAATTAAACTGTATTTTGAGAATACCGATGCTTTGTCAAGATACTCTCAGCCACACGGTCTCAAACTTTATTTTTTTCGAACCTCTCCCAAGGGAGAGAAAGATCAGTGCTGAGCAACAGGTCAAACTATTAACAATGAGAAAAGATCCTGAAACAGGAAAATAAAAATAAGGGTTAAAAATATATAATTCTGCAAGTAATGTCATCTGCCTGACACCTCTTCACAGATTCATGACACTTCCAGAAAGTGTGACACAAACAGTAACACCAACCACAGAGCAGACAGGACTCTGCAGTTATTCCTTCATTAGCTATTCTAAATGGGAACTATTTTCTATAAATGTAAATAATATAAAATATCCACACAGAAACCCAAGTTATTTTTACACACATCTAGGTTCCTGACAGCTTGTATTTCTGCTGAATTGTTTCATGGTATATAACTATAAAAATTCAATTCACCTCTCCCCAAGTCAGTCAGCCATTTCCTACTAGCAGCCAACTCTGCACCTTTGTGCTGTTTATGAGTATCTGTGTATGCACATAAAGACACAAATACCTGAAAGAAGTTTACATTCTGCTCACATATTTCTCTGTCATGTGTCAGAGACACGACGTGTTAACATATATTAACATATTAACATAACAGAAACATAGTAACATTTTCCCTTAGCAAGCTAATCTCTTCTGTGCATCCACAAATCTTTAGATAGACATAGGTCCAATGACACTAACACAAATTTTGCTTGAAAACCATGCTACACTTACCTCTACCACCTCTACCATATCACTCAGGGCTCTACTTCTTTGTCAGATGAAAATAAAGGAGCCTGGACAATGTACAAGTTTAAGCAGAACTTCAACAATCTAATACCATTTCTATATGGCTAAATGAAAGGAGTTTTCCTAACAAGACAAACTGCAAAACGCTTTACTATTCACTCTGAAAGTACATCGTCTCCATTTATTCACTGCCTATTCGGCTGCAAATATCTGCTGGCCTTTAAGTACTGAAACATAAAGGCAGTGTCAGTCCTCGTGGACACTGATACAGGTACACACTGGTGCCTCAAAAAAATCCAAATGGATTCCTTTTCTCTGTTTCCTTTATTCCAGACAACATTATCAAGAACTCTTATTTAGTTCATGGACTTATAAATGCAACAATAACTTGACACACAGAGAATTCTGTATACATGTAGGTATTTATCTACATATATGTATTTCCACCAGAGCTTCTTGTATCAGCTGAGTTAATCTCCAAGCTTGTAGTACAGTAGGTCGTTAAGATTTTGGCCTGGCCCTATTACATGCTTAATGTTGCCATATTCCTATTTCCTTGGCTCCTACCAAAGCTAGGGAAAAAATATGAATGAGTAATTTTGCTGAAAGTCCATGTAGCATGCATGATCAGAACCAAAGACAGAAAAAGAAACATAACACCTTGTCTTTCTTTAAGATCTAATGACAATGTTATGTATGCATAAAATTACAAGAAAAATAGCCATTTGATTTCATACAAATACAGGGGTGGGTGAACGGCATGTTTACCTGAGTATGCATATGGGAGGGAAAATAGTGCAGATAGCTCTCCTATGATTGGATGGAATGGAGTGGAATTAGATGAGACAAGAGTAGACTAGTCACAGTTGGAAGGGACCTACAATGATCATCTCATCCAACTGCCTGACCACTTCAAGAGCTGACCAAAACTTAATGAAAGCCACTAACCAAATGCCTCTTCTTAAGGCACTGATAGGCAGGGGGAATCAACCACCTCTCTAGGAATCCTGTTCCAGCCCATGACCACCATCTTGATAAAGAAATGCTTTCTCATCATTTGATACCAAGAAGAAGAGGTCATTTCTCTTTCCACTTCCCCTTCTCAGGAAGCTGTAGAGACCAATGGGGTTATCCCTCAGCCTCCTTTTCTCCAAACTAGACAAACCCAAAGTAAAACATTAGGAGTCTCTTAGAGCAATACGATAACCACTACAGTGAAAAGGTAAAGTCAACCTGACCATCCTTGGTCAGTGACTGTACACTGCTGTCAAGGAGACAGGATGCTAGGCAGGGTAACATAAAGCACTCACGTGTCTGATCACAGTCCTGATTATAGGCTTGTCTGGAAGAATTTTAGCCAACACCTTATGCTGAGATTTGTTTACTAATTATTTTTATACTGTGGATGTACTGATTCAGCCATCTAGAATACAAAAACATCACAGGAAGACAATTTTCTCATCTGAGAACTCAGTGCATAAAATCCGGTTTACAGAAATATCATTGCTAAATAAATAGAATAGCTTACTCCACTGAACCACAGAGTTGGGGGTTTGAACAGAAAAACTCATCAGTTTAAGTTCAATTGTACAATCACTGGGCTATACTAGCAAACACAAGGTCAAGATTCAGTAGTCTTTTTAATCACCTGATGTGTATTTCCTTTGGGCATTTTATGGGTAGTCATCCACATATCACTGTCAAATGCCTGGTATATCATGGATTTGTTTGATTACACAAGAAAAGAACTCATTTGTATAAAAATATTTCCTTTTAAAAAGCGTCCACACTTTCTAACCCAAAGACCTTCAAGGAAAATCTCTGGAGTAATTGATTACACAGATTCTCATTTCTTGCCAAAAGGAGACTCTTTGCAAACAATTAGGTGCATTTTAACATTTCCATAAAGTCACAGTTACTGAGGGGGAACAGTGCACATTTTCCCATTGACTTCAGCTTCCAAAGTTCCATTTCCTGAATGTCTAGAAATCAAAGCCAAGCCAGATTGGAGACCAAACTATTTTTCAGAAAAAAATTCACCGTTTCCAGTCTTCTCACTTCAGCACTAACAGGGTTGTTCTGTGCATGACGCAGCTCTTCTTCACAGACCTACATGGAACAATGCTATGGCATAAAAGCTGCTCTGATCTAATTCAAGCATACCACTCTTTTATTCCCTTTAAGTGCTAAAAGTTATCATGAACTATTATCTTTGTGTGAAACAAAACTACTTTCTACCATTTTCAGTCTCATTGATTCAATAGTATTCTTAGGAAAGCAGCCTCATGTAGGTTTGCTGCAAAAAGGTACGTCCTTCAGTGCAGTAAACTGTAAAAAAAAAAAGTTTGAAAAATGGGAAAAAAATTAACACGCTGAAAAAATAACCCACCAATTTATCAAAGCATACAAACACTAGAAACTCTTGTGAGAGTCTTTTTTAAATCTGTGAGAATCTGCTTGAATAAATATCTTCAAATTGATTAAAAATGTGTGAAGTCCAGTATGTGACTAAGTCATTAGTATAAAAGCAGAAGTTACAGGGAAGCTGAAGGTGTAATCCTTTCCATTTTGAGGAAAACATATATGGGGGAAAAAAATACCCTAGCTCTGAGTAGGTTATACATTTCACACCAGAATCTATGATTCTCACATTGCAGAATTAAACATGAAGGTGTGGGACTCCAGTCTGTGAAGCAGAGCTGCTGAAGGTGCCACTCCCAAACGTAATTTGTGGCTTTATCCCTCATACTGGCATCACTCACCTCAATCTGTCCTATGCCTGTAAGAAGAAGTAAGAAATTTCTGCTTTAGTAACAAAAAAGCGGGTGCCACAGGAGCACTATAGAAAAAGAGACAGAACCCAGACAGGGGAAACGGAAAGTATCACCAAGTGAGCACTTAATCTGTATGGATCCAGGACAGATCTGCAGAAGGGGCAACATTCACCATGTGGAAAGCTGGCACTGGACAGCACTGCAGCACTTCTTATTTGGAGTTTGTCTACAGAGGAACTGCTCTGTGTAGGCATTCTCCCTCCCTGCAGGGACGGTCTCATACTGTACCTGGCACGTTTCATTCTTCACTTGTTTGAAGACCCTCAACACTCACATACACGTGAGTTCTGACAGATCTGGCTGGAAAAGGATGGGAGTGAAGCTGGCACTCTTAGAGACAGAACCTGAGACTATGCTTGGCCCAGAACAGGCCTCAGGAGAGAAACTGTTCTTACAGTTCCTACTCTAGAGGGAAGGGATGCCACTCAGAGCAAACCTGAACAAGCTAGAGCGGTGTACCCCCATGAACTGCACAAAGATAACAAAGCCAAGTGTAAGGTCCTACATCTAGGTTGGGGCATTCCCAGACATGGACAAAGGCTGGGTAATGAGAGGATTTGGATCAGCCCTGAGGAGAAGGAGTCGGGGATACTGGTGGATGAAAAGCTGGACATGAGCTGGCAATGTGCACTTGCAGCCCAGAAAGCCAACCAGATCCTGGGCTGCATCAAAAGAAGAGTGGTCAGAAGGTCAAGGGATGGGATTCTCCCATACTACACTCTCATTAGACCCAGCCTAGAGTATTGAGTTCAGCTGCAGGACCCACAGCAGAAGAAAGACACGGACCTGCTCAAGTGAATCCAGAGGAAGGACAGAGAGACGATCAGAGGACTGGAACACCTCTGCCGTGAGGACAAGCTGAGAGAGTTGTGGTTGTTCTTTCTAGAGAAGACAAGGCTCCAGGAAGACCTTATAGCAGCCTTCCAGTACTTAACAGGAACCATACAGGAATGATGAGGAGGGATTCTGTCAGGCAGGGCAGTAACAGTAAGAGGGGTAACAGTTTTAAACAAAGAGGGTAGATTTAGATAAGATATTAGGAAGAGATTCCTTACTGTAAGCATGGTGAGGCACTGGAAAAGCTTGCACAGGGAAGTTGCAAATGCCCTCTCCCCAGAAGCCTTCAAAGTCAGGCTGCATGGCAGGATTATTTGAATTAGATGATCTTTAAGGTCCCTTCCAACCCAAACCATTCTGTGATTCTAGGATTCCTACAAAGTACATAACTTAGCTGTCTTGTAATTAAATTATCTGTGATACAAGCTCTACTTAAGTGTATAATTTGAAAAAACTCTCTTTTTGCATTTAACATTTTGATGAAAATGAAGCATCAATAAATTTGGGATTAAAGTGTGTAGCAGGATATACATTAAACAAGGGCCATATCCTGGTTACTGAACACCAAACACATGCCATTATTCAGGTATGCAGGACAGGTGACTGTTGGCACACCTCCTGCTGTCCATGTTCAGAGTCACAAAAGCAAGACATCCCAAAATTGAATTCTTCAGCTTAAGAAATATTTTGTGGGTCTTTAAAATCATAAGTAAACACCGGGCTATTTTCATAACCTATCAGAATTCTCTGACTCACAGTAGCAGCAGCCAGTTTGCACCATAAAAACAGATGAAGTCAGTTGAGTAAAGCAGATGTTGACATAAGTGAAGAACATGGAAAATTATTCCAGATACCATTTCAGAAACTGTAGGGGTCTAAAGTTGGATAAAAAGTCAATGAATCCAGCAGCACTAAGTGGTGCATTTTTGCTGATTGACAAAGTGTTTCTTCAGCAAGGTTCAATGACAATCCACAATCAAAGCAGTTGTCATAATTACACTACAAATTCTGAAAAAAGAAAGATAAAAGAAGAAACAGATGTTACGACAGGCTGTGGAGAGAAAAGAAAAGCAAGGAGGAAAGAAGGCAGCAGAGAATGTCTGAAATTACCACTTAAGCCCAGAGAAACACATCTTGCACAACAGCAGCACAGGCTACTGCAGTCTTACCCGAAGAACAAAGCTGAAATTCCATGCACATTTTTCGACCTCATAGCCACAAAAAAGCTAGTCAGTTCTGATACGAATTAAGTGTTTTCCACCTACTTTGCTACATACAATTAACCCATTGTAGCACTATACCCACCCTTCCACATCCATGAGATACTATGTTCCACTGCTGTGTATTTTAATGTATGTGAAACACCCTTTGCCCTTCTTCTGTACCCTTCCTGCCCCCAGAGCTCAAAGCTCTCCACAAGTATTAATACGTATCAGCCTATAGCTGTGCGTAGTAGCGAAGTCTTATTCCTATTTTTGAACAATACTGTAGAGGAGTAAGATGGGAAGAGAAAAGGGCACAGGCTGGTGAGGTGTGGAAATGCACAGCCTCTGTTCCATGGCAGTTTATCAGCAGCCGAAACTGCTGGGAAGGACAAACTTCACATGGCAATTCTGGGGAAGCTCAGTGTGTCTGCTGCTGGCCAGGATCCATGTCCCACTGGAAAAACAGGGAACATTCAAAGGCAAAGAGACCCACATTTTCTCTCCTCGGGGAAGTCTCAGCAGGTTTTTTATGTGTAGGTATGACTGTCGCAACTGCTGAGTGAACGTGGCTGTGGCCTTTGCCCAGCCTCCCCTCTTGTGCGCTGTCCCACAAAGCAGGCCACAAAACAGTTAAAAATTACAGGATAAAAATCACAGAGCAGCTTTGTGGTAGAGCTGAGAACAAGTTCCAGGGAGCTTGGGCTTCTGCCTGGTGGCTTCCAGCAGCATCAGCCCCAGCTGCCATAAGCAAAGCACGTCCCAAGCAGTCGGGGATTTTTCTCTTCCTTAGATCTGAAGTGCCCTAACCAGCCTACATGCTCTGGTTAAGTTTCTAAAATAATGCAGCCTTAGAAAAGTGAGGAAAAATCTTTACTGCACCAGATTAAAAGCAACTTTTAAGTTTATCCACGGTACTTCATCATTTATAGCCACAGGTCATACAACTCACCTCGTAACAACTGAAGAGCTACGAGGCAACACATTTTAAAAAAAGACCTCTAATTGATAAGTGTGCTTGGTACAGTACCTAAAGCTCTGCTTACACCATTAGATACAATGTTAGTTTATCTAGTCTTGGGACAGTATAATCATCTAGAATTTCAATACACTGTAAAGAGTAGTATTAATAAAATTCCAAACACAAACTGCTGTGTTGTTACTCCATCTAACTTGGGCCTAAAACGGCATCTTCTTAATAAACTGAAAGGGTGATGCTAAATCCAGTATCTGCTAAGATAAGGATAAAACTTTAAGCTCTCTAGCCTTAATTACCTCTGGAGTCTAACATCTGTAAGTTGAAATATCTTGAGTTTTATCTTTAAATCGCTGTAGCAATGAGTATATATATAAAAAGTAGAAATTTCAATGGATTTTTTTCTTTCCTTAGGCTAGGCCTACAACTCTTGTCCTAAATCATTTAAGTCCTTCAGACATTTGCAATGCTAATTTAAGATGGTCTTAAATAATTTATTAAATGACTTCTTAGGAAGACAAATCTCTCCCACTAGATCAAATTCAAATGTCAAAAATACTAGTGTACTTCCAAAGGTGTTGATTCAGTCAAGGGTTTGCCACGTCCTCTATTGCTGTAGATAGCCACAGGAGTTCAGCAAATCCACTGTGAATTAGTGAAACAGTACAAGTATTCCATAATTAAGTGATATGTAATATCCAACTGTGGTATACTGGCCTTTCCAAAGCAAATACTTCTACTGAGCAGTTTCTTCACCAACCAAAACCCCTTGAAACCGTCCTCATACAGTGTTGTTGCTTTCTGCAAAGGAAGAAACCATCTCCTGCTACTCAGCGTATTTCCAGAACTTAACTTAATGATGCTTTGCTACCAAGGACACTTTTGACATAAACTCACCATGGAAAAAATCAGTCACAAAACATATACTAAATATCAAATGAAGCTGTTTTTGGATCAGAGTACAGTAAACCACAGGGAACACAGGGAATGTTGATTTTTTTTTTTTTTTTTTTTTTTTTTTTTTTTTTTTCTCCTTTTCTGTATTGTTACTCTTCGGTATATCCCTAATCTTAAAAAAACAATCAGTTATTTTTTTCGGACCTACCCTGTTTACATCATATACTCAGAAGTAACTATTTAAAATTCAGGAAAAAAAAGCCAAAAGTGCTTCTATCAAGATTCTGTTTCAGAGTTTTGAAATATTAAAAATAATTGGGTTTTGCTCTTTATGGAGGTACCAATGGCATACTTTACACTACCTCATTTCAGTAGTTCTTTGGTATTTATGATGCCTTTGTAGCACAACTTGATAAATACTTGTATTTCTTTAATGACCAACAAGTTTGTCTCTGATGTGTTATTTCAAATCAAGAGAGGGGACCTGTTAGCATTTTGTCCTCTGGCATGAAAAAAAAAAAATCCTGTCTCCTTTTAAGTCATTGCTGGCTTAATCTCTCTCTTTTTCAACCTGTGATCCAAGCTCCAGCATACCTTTTTCTGTCCTGAACTCCTATCTTGCAGCTGTCCGTGGAGTTTGCTGCAGTTAAAATACTGATTGTTGCAGGTCTTAAACACCATCATCATCACCATCTGAAATAAGCTGCAAAAAGCTACCTGTGAAGGACAGACACAGCCAGCCTGAGGAAATAATTGCAGACCAACCCCCAAGCAACTGAAAAAGGACTGAAGTTTCTTTTTCTACATCCATGTTTTTTCATCTGCAGTACTGTTCCCCCACTCCAGGAATTGCTGACAGCGCTTCCAGTGAGGTGATATCTCTCAATTTCTGCAAGTCAGACCACATAAAAGACAGAGTGATGCTTGATTAATGAACCTACTGCTTATTGCTTTTATTTGTTTTAAAGCCCTGGCTCAAATAAGGGCAACATCTCAGCTTTGCAACTGTCGAATGGTCCCTGTGTACATTCTGACATCAGAAATGTCCCCCAAACAGTCACTTAGTTCTAGACACGTTTCTCTCTGCTCATATTTCACAACACTCATCATATTATAAATGGAGAAAAAGAAAATAGAGAGCATGATTTCTACAGTTGTCGTTAGTGGGATAGACTTTTCAACTGCATATACTAATGCTTTTTGGTCTCCAGTTAGACCACTGACACAATGTTGCATTGTGGTCTCAACTATCTTGCTAAAATTTGTTATTTCTGTTTATGTCATTTGACAGTAAACTTTATAAGCTACCTCTACTTCGTCTTCTGTTAAGTTAAAAGGGCTTTAAAATAGCCTCATATAAATGTGATTCTTCATATGATTACGGGCTATGAAGACTCCTTGTAGCAATCATACCTTTTTTTCTTCTGACCAAGACAATCTTCAAATGTGCAAAGTATATCGGAAGGATACAAATTTAAGCTTTGTTTGATATCATCTGGGATGTATTACAGATGTCTTCTCTTGCCAGGGAAGACATGTTGGGAGCTTCAAAAACTGCAACGGCTTTGATAAACTTTTCTATTAGTACTATTATTATATTTCTAATCATCTGCCCTGTTCCTTTACCTGTTGCTGGGATAGACAGAAAGACAGAACTAAATTCTGGTGGATTAACAACACATATATTACCATCAAGCAACAGCTTAAAACCACTTGACTTCATTTCCATTATTTGCCAGGACAGGTTGACAATCAAAAGGGATGGTAAGAAACCTCAGTCTCTCACAAAGGTAAGAGTACTGAAGGTTCTAGAAGGTGTTCCAAGATGAGGAAAGGGAAGTTTATGGACATTTAGGTCACAGTGTCAAAACATATACGCTGGGCATCAAACTGCCATAGAGGATTGATTATCCTTCAGACTCACAGACCCTTAGAGCACTGTGAAATGGCTAGAAGCTAAAGTAAGATAACCTCAGACAAAACAAAAATACAACACTGAAACACTTCCGGAAACTCTCCATCAACGGCAGTGTTTTAATTCAAACTGGAGGGCTTCTAAAAGCTACACTCTGCTTCAGACAGAAATGAATTCTGGTGCACCATATGACATCTGGTCAAAGACTGTTTGACTGCATGACCACAACTTTTCTTTTTGGTCTTTGTCCTGATTTGGTTAGGATGGGGTTAATTTTCACCAGAAGTTGGGAAGGCCATAGCCAGGATAGACAACTGAACCAGATGATAGGTTATTTGATACCATACTGATGTCATGCCCATGGCATAGGGCAGGGCTAGGCATGTGTTTCAGGAGAGGGTTTGGGGTGAAGTCACCACTGCCTTTCGGAGCTAAAGGGGTCTGTCTTTCTATCACTTGCTTTACATATTGGTTTATTACTGTTATTGTTATTACTGTTCTTTATTGCTCCTTTTGCACTGTTGTATTAAATTCTCATCTTAACCCACAGGGTTTTGTTTTTTTCTTCCTCTTCTCCTTCCTGTTTGTGAGTGTGTGTGGGGCCAACAAAGAGGCCACAGTATGCTCAGCTCCTGGCTGATTCTGAAACATGACAGTCTTACAGACTTCTAGTCTACTCAAAACTGTGTTTTGGATAAATGGTTTTTTAGGAACACTCTGGAAAAAGAAAACTTTAGAACTCAGAAATTCTGTTTTCATTACACAATCACAAGAAGTTGTTGTAACAGGTACTGATGAAAGAGTGGACTGAGTCTCAGTTTGGTAAACACACTTCAAAAGAAACTTTTCTTTTGGATCCTTTAAAAAAGCAATGATAAACTGCTACTCTATCAGTTTATTTTTTTTTTAAATAAGTTCAGCATCAATAGGAAGAACAACATTTACTTCTCTTTAAAAAAGAGGAAAAAATAATATCAAACAATAATCTAGATTAAACACAGCTTATGTACCTAACAGTCAACACACCAATGGATATGTCTGCTTTAAGTGGATTAAGTGGAAAGGATTTAGAATGAGAATTTTATTGTACTAAAATGTTGTTTGCATTCATAAAATGCTCTGTGTGACACCAAGAGAAATACTACTCCACAAAATAAAATACATAGTAGTTGCTATGCATTTGCCATTATTTGCAGAAGTTTTTATTCAACTGTCAGCGTTGTCCCTGTTTTATAGGTAAGGGATCAGAAGTGTGGAGGAGCAAAGTCATATGAGGAAGGCCACACACCACACGCATCCAAGCAGCATAGCTGTGAACAGGACATAGCTGCCTGGCACCTCCTCTGAACCATTAAAACACGCAGATTGCAGGGTGGTGAGGATCTCTTAGAGGGCAACAGGCCAGACAAGGAAAGTGAGCAGCTTTGCAGTGACACTGACTTTTTCAGTTATTCTAAAAGAAAGAAGGCTGTTACACACAAGAAGCTGGGCAGGGGCAGATTCTTAGATTCTTCTGCTTTGTTTTGGGGAGGGATGTCTTTCCAGCTCCTTGTACCTGCCTTCAATTTCCTCTTAATCATGCTAGAGACAACAACTTATGTATGTGTATCATGATTTCTTTCTCTTCACCATTTAGAATAGCTGGGTGAGATGACAACCACTAGAATTAGACATGATTGTCTTCCCTGCCAGAAGCAGGCAGACAGATAAAAATGTTGATGCATTACATTGGGAACATACATTGCTGCCAGAAAGTTTTCCAAGTGCACGAAAGGCGAGAAGAAACCAAACATCTTTAAGCCATTTTTCTATGAATATCCTGCACCATAACGAATACCATCGGTGTCAAGATGAAGCTGGATCCTTTCAGGAAATGGTGTGTAAAAGCTATTCTGTCCCAGTCCTAGACAGTCTGCTCTGAGACGCCCCTTTTGAAAATGTGTTTTCTTTCATTCTCTCTCTCTCTCTCTCCCATACCAATATTCTGGCATTTGGCGCTGCAGGATCAGCTTCTTCCAGAGTAGTGCAAATTTCCCCTGGTTCAAAACTAGGATGTCTCCACTTCCTCCTTTTCTTACTCTTTCTGATATCCAGCAATTTTATAGCCCCGTAGCCAAGACATCATTTTGTTATCTCTCTGCCACTAACAATGCAAACTGACTCTAGAGACAGCAAAAGCACACTTAGGATAACATGAGACTTTTGCAGCTGTCTTCCCTGGCAAGCTCTTAGATCACAGGTTAGAAATGAAAGGACTAATTCTCCTTACCATTTTCAAACTTTTAGTCACCCTATCATTTTTCACCTATAAACACACTTCGCTGCTAAAAAACACAGGAGCTTGTACTGCTTTACGAGAGCTGTAAAGAAACTCAAATGTTATTAACACCTACTAGCATCCATGGACTAAAGGTTGTCAAGCAGTTTCCTTCATAACCCTCTGCTTTTATGTGTTTATAACTGCTATGATTAAATAGTCATCTTACAGGTTTAAATTTCCCCCACACAGATTTACCTAAAGTGCTTTTGTCACTGTTAAAGCTGAGCAAAACCATTTAGTAGTTCCTGAGTTACGAGAGGAATGTAACACCCTTCTCCTTTTCAGACTGGAAATGGATTTCCTTGGTTTTGTTTTGGTTTTGGTTCTGTTTTTTAATGTAGCATTTGCACTTATAAAATAAAGCTGAACGAGCCTGTGTGATCTGGCTGTATATGCAGCATGTGTCCTGCGTTAATGGTCTCACTTTGAATGAGGACAAGCACTCCCAGCTGGGATGGGGACAGCCAACCAGGCAGATGTGCTATTAAGCAAGGAAGCAACAGCCACATATTTAGAAATTTTAAAAGAGAGGTGCTAAGAAAATTTTATTCCAGAATGGAAAGATTTTAGAAAGCATTTAAATATCTTAAGGTATGCAGGATAAGCCCAACGATGCCTACTGAAGTTAGCTATAGAGTATGCAGCATATACCTTTTCACACTCTCAGTAAAAGTTACCACCCAAATCCATTGCCAGCTGAAGATTTCCATAGCATGCTGCACCATACTGGAGTGCATGATGCCCAAGTAATTTGTCCAGCCGTTGCCTCCATGGTTGTGATGCTGAAGTGCCCTCTGATGAAGCAACGGATAGAGAGAGGTTTTTTCCTCCTTGTTTTTGTTATTTTATTAAAATAGAGTCAGCTTTGCAATTATTATATTTGAAAATGTTCTAATACCAACAAAAAACAAGGTAGGAATCAAAACAAGCATTCACAACTAATTATCTATATCCTAAGTACTTTTATTTTCTAAAGTGAGATGACAAAGCTAAAGGCAACGTTAAATCTGCAGTTAGGTCTAGTAAGACATTTTTCTGAACTTAAGCATTGCTGGGATTAGTACTGCAGCTCAAGATCTGTCTGCAGAAGAAAACTGTGACTGCTATCAGAAATTAACAGGTTAGATTTAGGCTTTAGTGTACCTAAATATATTTTTTTGTTGAGGTTCGATTATAGACAGTGAAGGCAAAACATGTACAAAACTCTTTTCCATAATTTATCCTCAAATTCAAGAAATTTAAGAAGTATGATTTTGAATCTTAAATTGTGAATGTCGCACTGTATAACATTCACTCTCAGAAATAATTGTTCCTTGCAAAGCAGAAGTATCCCCTGAAGGGAGTTTTCCTCTCCATCACTCCTAGAGAACATTACTATGAGCTCTTGAAGGTTCCTAAACAAATTTTTGTAACAAGATCTAGACTACAGTCCAAGATATTGTCACTGATCTTAACCTCTGCATGTTGCCACATGTTTACTGGAAAGAGAACGTATTTTAACAGCAGAACATACACAATGAAGTAAAAGCCAAGGAGTCCCACTGGAATGAGCCCCACATTCACCGAGCGCAGAGAGGTCAAATAACATAACTTCTCAAAAGAAAAATACCCCACTTTTTAAAATATATCTAAGATAAAATCAAGCTACAGTCCAGCTAATCTTCTGAAGTTGTTAAGACATACTATGTTCAAGACACATGCTGCGCCACAAAATCCATAAGGAGTTACTTTTTTTTTTTTTTTATTCTCCTCTTGACTGAATGAGTCCATTGCAAAGTCCCAGGCCACTGAATATGTGTAGGGTCTTTTGCTTTTGCCTCTCCAAAACCAGAAGCCTCCAAATACGTCAAACTCAGGAGACGAATGAAATCTGCCTCATTTCGAACATACCTGTCTCAGAAGATTTTAGATACTTCTCTGAAGCATGGCTGAGTCCTTGCCTGACTCTTTAGAGCCAGCCAACACCTTTCTGATTGAACATGCAGTCCAGAGACCGTAACAGTAGCTCAACAGCAATTCCTAAAACTGCTGGTTGCTGGAATGGGGGTATCTGACAGCTGGTCTGATACTGTGCTTCTCCGATGTTGCAGTAACTGAAAGAAAAGGGTGGGGCACTCAAGTTTTTCACAGCATACTACTGTTCAAAACCTTGACCCAGATCCTTGCCATCATGTGGTCTTTCAATTTCCCTGCCCATCTCATTACCAGCTTAAGAAAATAATGACATGAAAATACCAAGAGAAAGCAATCCTGCTGCATAATGGTTTTGTTGGTTTTTTTTTTTTATTATTCAAATCTCTCAACTGAATGCCAGTTCTTCCTTAAAAGTTAAAAGTTAACAGTGAGATTGTCATTGCCAAGAGTTCTGTAAAATGACTTGGCAACCAGAAAACTGGAATCTTCTGAAATCTAATAGATCTTTATAATGCACATGTATTTACATGTAATTAATGATACTGAGGGGGAGAAAAACCCTTTGAAGAAAGTGCTATAATGGGGATAATCATACTGAAATGAAAATGTGAGTGTAGATAATCAAAATGAGTAATTTATTTCATCAAACAATTGCATATTTTCCAACAGTGGCCATTTCTATTCTCTAAAATTACACTTAACTCCTACTGGACATTTTACTGCTTTTCATAGAAAATGTAATTCCAATAGGAAGCTTTGGTGATTATTTTTTGAGAGTTTATTTAAGTACTAATAGAAAAGTCAGCTATCTCATTAATATAGTCATAGAATTACACATTAACAATGGTTTTATTCTTCACAAATACATCTCAGTCGCATTAGTGTTAAAATTAACTTCATTACATATTCTACCTATTGTAGATAAATGAAAAGAAATCACAATTATATGACAAAATTTGCTGACTGAAGAACTGTTATCTCCTGTGCTAGATTTAGCCAGTACTGTGAAAGATGAAGGCCACATACATGATACCATCTGAACATGCTTCGGATTAAGCTTTTCATCTTTAGGTTACAGTCACCTAAGGTTCAGCTTTGAGCTAGCGGGTTCTGTATCCTTCACAGACCAAGCACCGTTTCACATGCTGAAAAGGAACACCAATTTTCAGGGTGCTAATCCTCAGAACAATTAGACATGGCACCCCACCTTCTCAAATGTTTCAAGTATTGGGTAGGTGTAGACAAGGGAGAAACCTGCTACAAAATGTGGGTGCAGTTCCACTCCGTTAATGCTGTACTCACTGGGGTTTACCACTGTGGCTCTTCTCTAGGCCTAGGTACACTGTGAACTGTAGTCTAGTCCACGCTGGGTCACAAATGAAAATAAATCTGATGCAGCCTCAGAACAGTAAAATTGTTCTTGATTTCTGCTGAAACAACATAGATTTCCCAAGGATTTTTCTGAACAGAGAATAGAGTTTAAGCTAAAACTAATAGACCAGACAACCCTGTAAGTACAGATTTCAATCCGCATAAAGCAAAATACACAAAAAAAAAAAATAGTGCAGACTTTACAAAAACACAATGAGCCTTAGAACGACACTAATCACAGAAGGATCTAATGCAGCTCTTTGTCAGTGAACAGCAACTTCTTACCTCTAAAAACCCTAAAAAAAAGATCCAAGTTGTAGGACTATTTGCTTAGGTTTACATGAAACTTTTTAATACTCCAGAGGCAAGAGCTAAAGGGAGATGTTGCTATGCCCTCTCACACATTCAGCTCATGTCCTAACTCACACAGCAACAGGCTCCTTGGAAACAGCAGATCTGATTCTTGACTTTGACTAAGCTAAAGATGGAAGGATTGCTCATGTAACATGTAATAGCTCTTTGAGGCAATTACATAAAGGGTCCACAATGGTAAATACTGCATTATTTAATAACTAACTTAAATCTCCAGTCAAATGCTAAACATGGAAAACAGCATGACAGTTCTCACTGTTTTGCAACCAAGTAGCATTGATTCCTTGGCCTCTGAGTACTTGTATAGATTATGTCTACCCAGGCAGACATCACTAACTCACCTGGTCCCAGTGTTTAACCCTTCTGTTACTCTATTTGGCTAACAAAACGTTTTTGTTAACTAATGAGGTTTAACAACTTAACACTTACCATTGCCAATCTGAAATACAACCCTATCATAACCACTTTCTCATCTGAATTTCTCCAAGTTCTTATTCCACGACGCTGGCTTTTAAAAGCCCAGGGGTTTAGTTCTGTAATGACATTCTTCATTCCTG
>NW_008600735.1:17162-48113 GCF_000691845.1 Merops nubicus
TGTCCCCTACATTAAATCCAAAATGTTCAAAGCTTTATTTTCTCCTTACTTAATCTCATGCTGCCATCTTGGAATATTTAAATTCCTAAATAACTGGAAAACACAACTTGACAACAAGCTTCTTAGCACTGAAAATTTTAACCCTCCCCACTATTTGCAATGAAGTCTGATCCAGAAGGATCAGATGTATGTTTCCCAAAGGCACACTCCACAAGCAGTGGCATACTCCTTGCCAAAGCAAGACCATCACCTTGTGGTGAAATCCATCTTTTCCCCTACTCTTTAGACAGCTACCTCCCATACAGACCCAGGTTAATACTTAGCATTATGAACTGGTAAACCTACACAGCAACATGATGAAACACTCACTTGTGGCTACTACAATTCTGCTCCCCTCTGCCCTCTCATGAACATCCACAAGGACCTACCAGTGATAATGACAGGACTCTAGCATTACTTTCCTATTCTCTGAAGACAATCCACATCATTTGGTGTTTTCATATGAAAGACATGCTTCCCAGTGTTTTACACACTGCTACCACCAGTTCTATTTGGCTTGTTACAGCAAAGGTAAGAAATCCTCCTCCCAGTACTCACATTTTTTTATCACCAGGTCATACAGATCTGCTTTGTGTGTGGTTAGGTCACACTGGGTCAAAAAGCAAATGTTTGAAGCTTCCCCAAGTATTCTGATCCTGGAGCAGAGGTGACGAAGGCATGACACCAGCAAAACCCTGCTCAAGAAGGCTATCTTGCTGAAATAAGGCAGCTTCACTTCTTATTTCAGTGGAAGTGAGAATGGAAATCTTTCCATTTTTAAAAGATGAGTCAACTTTACCCATCAGCTAGGAGTTCAAGCCCTAAATAAACCTACCTGAAATTAATTAAAATTAAAAAAAGATGAGATGTCATCTTAGTTGAGATTCATAAACATACTAATGCTGTAAAATGTTTACCCCATTAGTTAGTTTGACATTTGATGGGAACATGAATTATTAATTTTACATTTTTGAGCATTGCTGTGGGCCATGTCTTTTTCAGATCTTCATTGTGATGCAAAGCACTTGGGACCTCCTAAGCAAAATGGAACAAACTTTAGTTCATATGTACATCAATTTGAATATATTATCAATGTTAAAGCTGCCTTTTATTACCTTGAGAATTGTGTTCTTCTAGGATTATTGCTTTGTCATTCATGCTACTTGATTCTGGGAAATTTTCCATCATGAGTTACAAATTTCATTATCACAGCCCTTCACTAAAAACTCTTAATCTCATGTATAGCTTTCTCATCTATACTGTCCATTTAACTTCTATGTATTGCTGCCATGCGTAGGCATTTCAGCTGTGACATGTCATTGGAACTGCAATCTCTGCAGTCATAGAAAAGCTCCATCTGACTTTTCTTAGGCTTTGTGTTGATGTCTGACTTGCAGACTGAGGTTGCAGTCATTCTTTGCCGTTTTTTCCACTTTGTACTCTTCATTCCACCGCTGCGGCAAACCAAGAAATGCACCACAGCTCCTTCCTCCCAGCCTTGGAAGTTCTGTAATAGTCTGATTTCAACAGAAAACCTACCAGTGACAAACTCAACTATTCCATAGTTGGCTTAGAGCATCATGATACCTTCCAGCTATGCACCAATTCTGTCCATCCTACCACTTCCTTCTTTGCTCCTGCTCCTATTGTTTCAGGCGTTGTAGTGTCACCAAAATAACCTTTCCAAGCAAACTCTATGGAACTAAAAATTCATGGTGTCGTGCTTTCATTGACCCATGCCAAAGGCCAACCACAAGCAGCACATCAGCTGGTCAAACCAGAAACCTCTGTAATAGATTTAATTTAACACTTAGGTTTGATGCATAGTACTAATCTTCATTTTGAATCCACAGACTTCTCTCACTTCTTTGTTTTCCTATCAACACACAGGAAACACCACTATAGAAAGGCCTAGAAAAGATGCTGTGGATAAAGCTATATTTCAAATTTTCCACATGACAATCTATGTTAGGTAATTAAAGCACCATTTGGGCACCCCTTCCTAAAACTACTTACTCCTTTTCATCTCTAAATGACAAGACATAGCACTGCTAGGCAAGGATGTAGATGATAATTGACTGGATTTTGTTACACGGCATATCCTTCATCTTTTCATCTAACTATGGAGTAATGTTTCGGTTAATACCGAGAAAAAAAGTCTAAATGTTTAATCAACAAGTCTTCAGTCTACTTTCCCTGTTGGATCTATTCATATTGCTTATAACAGTGTCAAAAAGCTCTTCCAAAAGAAAAAAAATCAAGCCAAAAATCTTGAAAGCAATTCATTAATTGAAATCCACAACAGCAAGATTTTATATTGCCTATGTATCTTTTCCGTGTGCATTCACACAGTGAAATCAAACACTATTGACACAAGTAGTTTAGAAATACTGGATTTCATAATAGCTCTTCCATTATATACAGGTTCTTTGCATAATTAATTACCACTCGATAAAAATTCCATCATTTACAGTTTCATAAAGGAGCAAATTAGTGATCCATATCTGAAACAACCACAGATCAAGTTAACTGTGCGTGCATGTTACATGGAGAGGATTTTAATCATTAAGTAAACTACCATTAAGTGATCCGGAAAGCAAAGAAGGCTCAGTATTCATTTGTTCACAAACGCACAAGCCATCTAATCTGCTGCAAATATTGGCATCAAATACAGGCACACTCATAAATATAACAGCTTACAGTACTGGTCTTTAAAAATTCTTAAGCTGTCCAATGTACCTTATTTAAGATTAAACCTTTTGTTTTTAAAAGGTCCACCTCATATAATACAACTAAATTTCTGGTCTCCTTTAATAATTGTTAAAAGTTATGCACATTAAGGACAAACTGGACTTTATTCTACAAATACATGTCTGTCTGCTGACACGTCTGCAGCCACACAAAAATTCCCAAGCCCAGGTTCAGTGGAGTAGTCTCAAAGTCAATCACAAAAACTTCTGACAGATCTAGATATTAAGACCACCAGCTTCTCTGTGAGGTAAAGAATCATTACCAGGGTTGACTTCCTTGCACAACCCCCATTATAGGTTGTCAATATTAAAGTGGTATTTAACAATGATATAGAAATTCAGATACTCTGTACCAGCACAGACTGGGAACAAGACCTAAATGGTGTAACATGGAAAGCACTGTAAAATAAATGGTTCCAATTTTCTGTTGTGCTCTGCCTTACAGTCTTTCACTGTTCTGACCACAGCAGTCTGGGCTTGCTGCCAGAGATGCAGAAGGGGTATCTGGAAGTTTACGTTGGTACGTGCACATAAACTTGTGAATTTGTGTGTAAATAATTCCACCACAGAGCACATGGGCAAGAGCGTGGACTGATGCAGACATGAACACTTTCACCTCCTTCTGTAGTATCACCTATTCTACTAAGGAGCAGTGCTTGTTTGAATGGTGGGTCTCAGCACTCATGGGAACAGATTTGAGCCCTGGTCTTTCTCATACTCATCTCAGAATACGCTGCTCAGCAGAGCTGCTGGTGCTTTTAAAGAGTGAAGCTGTCCAGCCCTATCAGCACAAGAGTGAACATGCTTTAGGTGCACTTCCCTAGTCTTGTCCCATCCTGAAGAGGAACTTCAGGCCTAAACATGGCCTTCCAGACTACAGAAGTACTCCTGTGTTATGCTGAACTTGTAGACTATACATTGACAGTATTCCAACTGTCTCTTATTGATAATTTTTACTTCCCATAAATTATTTGTCAAATAAAGTCTGACAAGTCCTTCACAGACAACAGTCATCACCCAAGGACTTAAAAAAGCTTGACTCTGTTATCGCCAGTGAAGACCACCAGGAACTTTGGGGAATTCTAGTGAGAGTGGGTTGCATGAACCGCCTAAAAAAGCTAACGGGATCATCTCCAAACTTCCTTTCTAAAAGAAAACTAGAGGAAATCCAGTTCTACAGTCAGTGATTAATCTACTAACCACTGGAACTAAATGATTAAAACAAAAGTATTGGGCACAGATATAAGACAGTATTATACTTAGCTATAAATCAGTAAGTGAATTATGTTGACAGTTATCTATTATAGTATACACTCCAAAAACATGACACATTTTTCAAACAGATCTTAAAATTAAGATCAGTAGGAACTATCAAAAGAATCACAAAAAAGAGCATTCTTACTTCAATCTCTCATACACTAAATCCAGAAAAAGACCAGAAAAAAGATAAACTTTCTTCTGAACATCATACCATCCCACATTGCTCAACTTCATTCTGAAAGCTGGTTGATTTACAGAAGATCTGCAGACATGAATGTTATACATGTGGCTTTGCACAGGAGCACAGCACAGCAATTAGTGCATTAACAAAATTCCTGTACTCCTCCATGAATAATGCTGAACCTCATGTTCCAAGAATAGCACATACTTAATAGCATGGTATTGCCTTCGCTTTGTTTTAATGAGAAGCAGAACCTTAGCAAACTGATAGTGTGTCAGTTCTTGTAATGCTATATGCCATTCAGGTGAATGTCTCTGGTATGTATTTCCCATAAAAAATGCAAAGGCTTTTGCCTTAGACACACATAGGCGGATTTTCTTACCTTTGGTTCCATTGAAATGAAGCTGTGGGTACCTCTGCTTGAGAGAACTGACCTTTTAATTGTTTTGCTATGGTAGAAGTGGTAGTAATCCTTCAGTGTTCCAATCTGTAATGGGAGAGAAGAAATAAAGAGAGGGAGATTTAATTTATGAAAACCAGTTTTCTGGGGTTTATTTCTAAAAGTCTATAAATTATGCAATTTCCTGTGCGCTGAAACGTTACTTGAACCCACTGATCATCTTTCAAAAGAGGGACATATGAGATGAAATGGATGGAGTGTCCTTGAGGCAGTAACTTCATAACCAAAGATTATAATTGAGCTGCTGAGTCTGGCTGTATCTACCTTTTTAATGTTTAATTTATATGCAGTACTTTAAGTAATTCAGTATCAATCTATATCCAAACTGTCTTCAAATGGCAAGTATAAAAATCATCATATGGCTATAAGGTTATTAAAAAGCATTCCATCTAGTTTGCTTAAGGAAATGTACTGTAAAATGCACTAGATTTGGTTATTTATATAATTAAATTACAAAAAGGACGTTCACAGCATCAGACTACACAGCAAGAATAGGCTTCTCTTGCTGACAAACGTGGGGAAGAAAGAAGAAGACAGATGGACACGGTAACTTCATGGGATAACGACTAACTCAAAGTACAAAATCAACTCATGCAAAATCTCAGATTTCACAGCGGTACAAGAGAAATGCCTCTTATTCAACCTACCACTACACAGTAACAATGTAAATATTAAACTAAGTCAGCCTTCATAATCTGACAAAGAAATTTTCCTTTCCAGAGTCATTAATATCTAAACATTCATAACCTGAAACTTCAGTTGCACACATCTATAAACAAACATTCAGCCTCCTCGTCATTAGGGAAAACGTCTCTCCAACTCGTTTGGAATTTGACCTTCCACTGCACTGCAAATCTTGAGCGACAAGTGGCTCTGCAGAGCTAGATTGAGATAGATTGGAGAAGAGATAGATTGGAATATTAGTCTATGGTTAATGGGCTGAAATTTAACAAGTCTAGATGTTGGATTCTGCCAACGACATCCTGGGGTGCATCAGACACAGCATAGGCAGCCAGTCAAAAGAGGTGACGATCCTCAGTGTGTTCAGGTGTATTCAGTGATAGTCTGGTGCACCTGATGTGTGCACTTCTGGGCCCCAAAATTTAACAAGGATGTGAAGGTCCTAGAATGTGTCTAGAGAAGAGCAACAAAGCCAGTGGAAAGGTTGAAAGGCATGTCCTATTAGGAGCACCTGAGGACTCTGAGATTATCTAGACTGGAGAAAAGGAGGCTGAGGGGTCACCTCATTGCTCTCTACAGCTTCCTGAAGAGGGGAAGTGGAGAAGGAGCTGCTGAGCTCTTCTCCCTGGGACCCAGCAACAGGATGCATGGGGATGGCTCAGAGCTGCACTAGGTGAGGTTCAGCTGTGACATTGCAAAACATTTGATGAGGGGTAATGGCTTTATATTGAAAGAGGTCAGATTTAGATTAGAAATTAGGAATGAGTTTTTCACTATAAGGGTGATGAATCACTGGAAAAGGTTGCTCAGGGAGATTGCACATGTCTGAACGTTGGATGTGTTCAGGACGAGGATGGATAGGGCTTTGAGCAACCTGGTCTAGTGGCAGGTGTCCCTGACCATGGCAGGGGGGTTGGAACTAGATGATCTTTAATGTTCCTTCTGACACAAACCGTTCTATGATTCTATGATTTCTTTACCGAGATGGTGATCAAACACTGGAATAGGCTTCCTAGTGAGGTGATTGATGCCCCCTGCCTGTCAATGTTCAAGGAACATTTGGACAATGCCATTACTAAGCTTTAACTTGGCAAGACAGCTGGACTAGGTGATCATTTTAAGTCCCTTCTAACGGAAACGTTCTATTGTATGTAGTATTTTTGGCTACATCAAATAGAGTTTATTCTGCGTTTAACAGCCTGTGGCACATTGAATGCCCCTTACCATCAAACTACTGTTGCATCCTCTTTGAATTATTATTTATACCAACCATTGAAATTTCGAGCCATGTTTAGCACCAGTACAGGTGATGGCGTGCTTCCTCAAGACAAACGGATGTAATCCTGGGAATCTTCTGGACCTACCAGTAGCCACCAACAGGACTGAAGTGCCAGCTACTGGAAAGTGATGCTCCTCCTGCTCTCTACATCCTCAGAGACCAGGAAAGTGCATATTCACCACACCAGAGTACTCTACAAAGGCTACAGACTTTTTATGAACCTTGCTGTCTTCAAGGTGAATTAGAAACCTACCATTCTGTATGTGTCTACAGAAATGCCCGCAGTACAGAAAAGACACAGCTCAAGTAGGTAAATGTATTTTACCATGGCACTGAACTGCATAAATAGAAAGGTCATGTTTTAGGGAAAATAACCATCTGTCCTGTTCTGTGCTACAGCCATCTCAATATCACCCAGTCCTCTGTGTCTTGTCTTGCACTAGTTGGAGGATATTATTTATTTACTTACTTACTAATTATAAACTCTACATGACCCCACTGAGGGCATCCAAAACAGCCAGTGTAGGAGATGACGCAACTGTACTCCTGGAGGTCCTATAGCTTACCAGCACTAGCCACCCACAGAAGGCACTGGAGGGATCTGCATGCTCTACCTGCCATCCAAAAGGGCACAGCCTTGGGCTCTGTAATGCCTGACAGCTGTACTCTCTGACACCTTCAGCTGGAGACTTTTCCCATGCCTTCTTTTCCCTTCATGCAAATCCTTGCACCACTAGGAGAACAGTTAAACCATGGAAATATAGCACAATAAAACTTATCATTATGCATGTTGTTGTTAAACTGTTTTTTATACTTTTAACTACCATGTCCTAGAGGCATTCTCAAGAGGAAAGGCAACAAAAAGAAAGAAACACCTGATTGAAGAGCTAGCCATGCTAGAGACTGATGCAATTTAACTGTTTTATCCTTGGGAAATCTTTGTAATCTCTTTCTGAGCTGGAGGACCTGATATCTTTAAAAAAGAGCTAGAGAAACATTCCTGAGGAATTGCCTGGCCAGAAGCACGGAGAACAGATGGTGGGGGCAGGGAAGACTTACTCTCTTTAGAAGTAATCTTCATCACTGAACATTTTAAATAGATATATACATACATTTTTATAGTACTATACTAAGTTTATTCAAGGATGAAATAAATTCTAGAAGTACCAATCCTACAATATCAATGGAATAAAAAAAAAAAAAAAGCATCTGTATATTTACATTAATTTTATCTTTATTAGTTCTTATTTTCTATTTAAAGTTAAGAAAATGTGTATATTTCAAAGATAATATGAAACAAGAGCCAAAATTTCTAGGCTTTCCCTTGGAAAACATTTCTTTCATATGTAGTTTTACAGTCTAAGGCAATATTAAAGATAATTTAGGATATAATTACTGAATTAATTAATCTGCATCCACACTATCCTCATAAACTCTGAGGAAATGCAAATGCTAAAGCTGCCTGTTAAATATATATTAAATATATACACATGATCACCAAACTGAAGTATCTGACTAAGCTCTGAAATGACAAATGAAACTTCCACTTAGCAGAACATGAACAGGGAAGTCATTCAATCTATGGGAAGGAATGCAACAGACGCCTTCCCAACAGCTTCTTATCTAGTAAAGAAATTTTTTTTTAAGAGAAGAATCATCTAGACATCTGGCTGCAAAGTACCCTTTTCTCAGTGGGCTGAATGGAAAACAATATGCTGTTGAGTCGGTGACCTGGTGGATATGTTTTATGAGTCCCTGTTCCCCCAGTCTTTAATGACTTTGGTCCTAACTGAATTAGAAAAGGAGGGCAGATCAGGTCCAAATATGGTTCTAAACTTTATAAAACACTAGAAAAGTCAAAGAAGCACAGATCTGCTACCCCTGTGCAGAGCTGGAACATAAATCATTATAAACAGGTTGAAGATCTGACCTTTCACTCCTTTCAGAATCACAAAGAATTTCCAAAGTGCTAAAGTCCTTGGCAGAAGAAAATGCCAAGAACAGACAGATGAATAAAGTTTATCACGTTTACTATCACAGTCTAATTTTGATAAAAGCACTTAAACTATACTTCAGACTTTAAAATGTTTAAAATGTTGTCACATTATACAAACTATCATCTGGAAAGACTGAAACAGAATGTGTTGGCATTACTAGAGCCTTCTTCCCTACGTTAAATGCCAATGAAGCCAACCTAGTATCACAAAGTGTTTTCACAGAACCAGTTGTTGACCCAAGTTACAATACTGCTTATGCTCCTTTGACACACACCACTCTCTAACAAACATGAAAGAGTTAAGCCCAGAGCCCTTAATTCTGATCCCTCTTGGCTCCTTGTTATCCACAGGTGAAGACAGGTTCATTAACACTACAGAAAACTGCCACTTCCCTTCTTTCTTGAGTCCTTCCAGACTTAGGAAGTATGAAACATCTTAAAACCAGGGATCTGATCTCAGCATTTAGAAGCAAGAATCTGTATCTGAAAGGGTTCTGTTCATACAAAAACTGGCACCTGAACTTGACTTGATTTTAAAAAAAAAAAAAAAAAAAGTGTACTGAAGCTTTTTGGGGTGTGAGGAGGGTTTTTTCCCCTATACGATACTGTGGTCACAACAAAGGCCACACTCCACACTTTCCTGTCAGCTCTCTTACTCAAAACCCCACTATTGAGTCAACACTCAGATCTCCATCACGCTGAGGCTGGAGGAGCTACCACCATGAGGACAGCTGCAAAGTTGCTCCATGATCAGAGTGAGATGGAGGCTATTTCTCTCCCAAATATACCCTCTAATAAATTTGGTGTTTTGTTTTGGTTTTTTTTTTTTGGTCATCAGAATGGGCAATTTGACCTACTATATGTCCTTCACAAGAAATAATCATAGAATTACAGAATCGTTAAGGTTGGAAAAGACCTCTAAGATCATCTAGTCCAACCATCAAACCAACACTATCATGACCACTAAACCATGTCTTGAAGTATCACGTGTTTTTTGAACACCTCCAGGGATGACGACTCCACCACCTTCCTGGGCAGACCATTCCAGTGCCTAACCACTCTCTCAGTGAACAAATTCTTCCTAATATGCAATCTAAATCTGCCCTGGTGTAACGTAATCCCATTTCCTCTCGTCCTATTGCTAGTCATTTGAGAGAAAAGGCCAACAACCATGTCACTACAGTCTCCTTTTAGGCAGCTGTAGAGAGCAATAAGGTCTCCTCTTAGCCTTCTCTTCTCCAGACTAAGCAACCCCAGTCCCCTCAGCTGGTCCTCATAAGCCATGTTCCCCAGACCCTTCACCAACTTTGTTGCCCGTCTCTGGACCCAGTCCAGCACCTCAATATCCTTATTATACTGTGGTGACCAAACCTGAACCCAGTACTTAAGCTGTGCCCTCACCAGGGCTGAGTACAAAAGCGCAATCATTCCTCTACTCCTTCTGGTTGGCCTTCTTGGCCACCTGGGCACACTGTTGGCTCATGTTCAGCTGACTCTCCACCAGCACCCCCAGGTCCTTTCTTTTCTGCCAGGCAGCTTTCCAGACACTCCTCCCCAGGCCTGTAGCAAGATTAGCCTGCATATGGCACACTGCAGTGAATTGGGCCACTTCCAGTCTGGGAGAGTTTGGGGCTCTGACAAAGATCAGTTTATGAAATATTTAAGATGGAGAAACATAGGCCTTCTGGACTTTACTCAGCCAAAAACCTAAAATCCTGACTCTTACGAAGATGACTCTATCCAAATATTTAAACTCTCTGCTAGTCTCTTGTTGGATTGATAATCTTATGCTATGCTGCATGAGTTCAAATAGCATCTTGGATTACTACAGGCAGATAACACCAAAGAAAACTGAAATCACTAGCCCTACTGAACACTACCATCTCCTCTTGAGCTGCAATGGCAAAATAGTAGCTGCTGTGATGAATAGTAACTCCACTCTGCTAAATGGGGGAAAAAAGTGCACTTTTAATGTGCCCTAACTTAGTAACTAAAAGAATTTGAAGCAACAGCAGAACCAAGGTGATGTGGATTGGAAGAGATTGTCACATCCCATGCAAACCAGACTACTCCAAAAGTTTGAATTCTAGCTACACATGAATGCCCAAGTAACCTAGTTCTCAACTCTATTTTAAGCCCAAGTAGCTAACAGAAATTTGACAGCCCAAGTGAAAACATCTCTCTGGGTGCTCAAGGCAGGAACACCCTGACTTGCCAGTTCATATCCTTGCTGCTCTCACATTCTTTTCAGGTATGTTTTAAAAGGAACTGGTATGTCTCCAGAGCATTGGTGTTCCTGAATAGTGACGCTCCAACAAAGCTGGGCTCCCTCCTGAAACATTTTTTGAGTCTCCTTGATGGAAAAAAATCCCATACTCTAACCAAAAGTTTTTACTCAGTTTAAACCTTTGGTCCGGAGGACAGGACAGTTCAGCTGGAAAAAGGAGACTCCCTTCTGAACCGACTGCACATGAAAAATAAACAAAAGCCCAAAACAGGCAGATAAACTAAAACATGTGGCTATCACAGCAGAAACATCACAATTTCCTCAGAAATGCATCAGGTTGTGTCTCCTTACATGGTAGGAACATACTAAAACTTTAACCACTTTACCCTTGATATTCTCTCTCCTGCCTCAACAGGGACAAAAACGTTATCATCTTACTGAATTAACATACACCTCTATCGATTTCTTTTTATATTTTTCATTGGTTTTTCAGCTATTTTAATGGAGAAATTTTGTCTGGGCATGTACCTTGAGCTAGGAAAATACAGTTTGGATTTTACAATGGTTGATGTCAAAAATTCGTAACAGAGCCATTAAAATTAAGTAGCTCTAAACTATGCTCTTTCAGTTAACATTACAGCTAGCATAACTATATATAGTTTAAATATAGTTTAGAGACTCTAAATATATTTAGAGTCTTAAACTGTAATTAAAATTTAACTCAAATTAAAACTTAAATTTAAATGTAGAATCCTAAATTCCTAGTTTGATTTAGTCTAAAATATTTTAAGAGTTCCAAAATTCTACTCCTCTACATAGAGAAATGTTCTATTCTAAACACATTACAAAATATACTTAGCAATGCTAAAAAAAACTGTCTTCTCTGAGACTAATAATCGGCCTATACATTTTACAAACTTCAGGTCCATTGGATAAAGCTTCCTAGATCACACCTTCTGCATACAGGTTATTCTGTACTATTGCATTTTAAAACATATATTGTCAAATGAAATTCTGCTTTTTGAGATTCCAATACTTTAGTGCTCTCTTGGTAACATGTGGAATCACTTGGGGGAAAAAAGAGAAAAAAAAAAAAAACAAATAACAACATAACTTTTTTGCTTCATCAAAAAAAAAAACTTGTAGAATAATAGAATGATTTAAGTTGGAAGGGACCTTCAAAGGTCATCTAGTCCCACCTCCCTGAAGCGAACATGAACACCTTCAACGAAATCAGGTTGCTCAGAGCCCCACCCAGCCTGACCTTGAATGTTTCCAGGGAGGGGACATCTACTGCCCCTCTGGGCAATCTGGACCAGTGTCTCACCAACCTCAATGTAAAAATTTCTTTATTATATCTAGTCTAAATCTATCCTCCTTTAGTTTAAAGCCATTACCCCTTGGCAACGCACAACAGGCTCTACCAACAAGTCTGCCACCACCTCTCCCATAAGCCCCCTTTAAGTACTCAAAGGCCACAATAAAGTCTCCTCAGACCCTTCTCTTCTCCAGGCTGAACAACCCAAACTCCCTCAGCCTGTCTTCCCACCAAGAGCTGCTCCAGCACTCCGATCACTTTTGTGGCCCTCCTCTGGACACTCACCAACAGGTCCACGTCCTTCTTGGGTTCGGGGCTCCAGAGCTAGACGCAGTACTCCAGGTTGGGTCTAACCAGAGCAGAGTAGAGGGGCAGGCTCACCTCCCTCAAACTGCTGACCATGCTGCTTTTGATGTAAACCAGGGCGTGGTTGGCTTTCTGGGCTGCAAGTGCACACTGTCAGCTCACATCCACCTTCTCATCCACCAGTACCCCAAGTCCCTTGCCACAGGGCTGCTCTCAGTCACATCATCCTCCAGCTATACTGATATTATAATGATATTGGGGGTTGCCCTGAGCCAGAGGCAAGATCTCACATTTGGCCTTGTTGAATCTCATGAGGTTCACATCAACTTACATCTTACACTTGTCCAGGATCCTTTGGATGGCATCCCATCTATCTGCTAACTTGCTGAGGGTGCAGTTGATCCCACTATGTCCTTAATGCAAATATTAGACAGCACCAGTCCCAGTACAGACCCCTGACGGATATCACTTATCACCGATCTCCACCTGGACGTCAAGCTATTGACCACTACCCTCTGGATGTCACCATCCAACCAATTCCTCATCCACCAAACAGTCCACCCATTAAATAGAGCTCTCTTCAATTTAGAGAGAAGGATATTGTGGAAAATCAAGTCAAAGGCCTTACAGAACTCCAGATAGACAACATACATAGCTCTTCCTTGTCCACTGATGTCTATTCATCGTGTCTATTCTATGTCTATTCTATACAAGGCCACTCAGCTGAGCAGGCAGGACTTGCCCTTGGTGAAGCCATGCTGGCTGTCTCAAATCAGTTTCCTGTCCTCCATGTGCCTTAGCACAGGTTCTAGGAGGATCTGTTCCCTGGTTTTCCCAGGCACAGAGGTGGGGCTGACATGTTGGTAGTTCCCCAGGTCCTACTTTCTACCTTTTTAAAAATGAGTTCAGTGTTTCCCTTTTTCCAGACCCCTGGGACTTTATATGACTGCTCTGACTTTTCAAATATCTTGTAGAGTGGCTCGGCAACTACATCAGCCAATTTCCTCAAGACTCTGGGACACATCTCATCAGATCCCATAGACTTCTGTATGTTCAGGTTTCTCAGGTGGTCATGAACCTGATCTTCTCTTACAGTGGGAGGAACTTTGCTCCCCCTGGTCCTCATCTTACAGTTCATCAACTAGGCAGGTGTGAGAAGAGAGACTGACAGTGAAGACCAGAAGAATTGTGTACTTTAGCCTTCTCCTCATCTGTTGTTACCAGCCTGTCAGTCTTGCTTACCAGTGGGGGTACACTTCCTTTTCTGACTGACACAGTTCTGTAGAAGCTCTTCTTATAATTCTTTGCATTCCTTGACAAGTTCTGCTCCAGCTGTGCCTTGTCCTTCCAGATACCATCCCTACACAGCCAGGCAGTGTGCTTGTACTCTCTCCAGGATACCTGTCCCTCCTTCCTCTGCCTGTGCAGTTCCTTCTTGCCCTTCAGTTTTACCAGCAGGCTTTGACTCAGCCTCAGCCATGCCAGTCTCTTGCCTGATTTCTTACACCTGGAGATCAAGAAGTCCTGTGCTCTATGGAGAGTCCTTAAAGATCTACCAGCTCCATTCTGCTCCCTTGTCCCTGAGGGCTATTCTCCAGGGAGTCGTATTGACTAACTGCTTGAATAGCTGGAATTTTGGTTTCCTAAAATTCAGGTTTCTGACTTCACAGGTCACCTGACACTTATTTTTCAGGACTGCAAACTCCACCACTGCATGATCACTACAGCCCAGGCTACCTCCGATTTTGATGTCATTGATTGGCTTGCTTGCATTGGTGACCACCAGGTCCAGTATCACAGCCCCTCTGGCAGGGCTATTAGCTGGCTTACAAAGTTATCCCAAACACATTTCAGGAGTCTCCTGAATTGCCTACAGCTCACTGTACTACTTTTCCAACAGATGTTGGCATAGTTGTCCTTGTCTGTGGCAGGGATTTAGTATTAGATGATCTTTAAGGTCCCTTCCAGCCCAAACCATTCTATGACTCTGTAATTCTATGATTCTATGCTTAAAGTCCCCCAGCAGTATGAAAGCCTGTGAGCAAGAAGCCTCCTGTGTTTGGAGTAAGAAAGTTTTTGTCAATAGGTTCCTCTTGAACGGATGGTCTTGTGGTAGTTGATGACAACTGCAAGGTTCCCTTTGTTGCCTTAGTCTCTAACTCTTGCCCACAAGCTTTCAACCTGCTTGAGGGTGTTCTTCAGGGACAGCTCTTCTCATTCTTTCCATTGCTTGATGTAGAGGGCAATGCCTCTGCCTCTCCTCTTAACTTGTGCCTTCCAAACAGCCTGTAGCCATCGACAGCTACAACCCAGTCATGGGATTCATCCCATCAAGTTTCAGTAATGGCAACCAGGTCGTAGCTTTCAAGCAGCATGGTGGCTTCCATGTTCTCCTGGTTGTTGCCAATACTGTGTGCATTGGTGTAGAACATCAATTTCATTTCAGGTGGGCTGTTGGCATTGTCACCTTCTTAGAGGAACTACTCTTAATACCTTTGAGGTATTTCACCAATGTTTCCCCATTAGCTCCTATTACCTCAGGAGCCCCTGGCTCATCTCTGTAAGGCTGCAAGTGTGCGGCAGTGTCCCCAGACCCACACTGAGCAACAGGCTGAGAGCCCTTGCTAGCACCCTGTTCCTCTAACCCTAGTGTGTCATCACACAGCTTGTTCCAGGCAAGCCTGATACTATCCCCCTCCCCCTTCTAAGTCTACTTTAAAGCTCTGTCAGAGAGCCCTGCAAGGTCCTGAGCAAAGACTCTCTTTCCCCTTTGTGAATCCCATGGGCACCAGCAAGCCTGCTGCCATGTAGGCCATCTGATTATAGGAAAAAAAAAAAACAAACAAACAAACAAACAAACAAACAAAAAAAAAAAAAAAAAAAAAAAAAAAACACAACACAACCAGCGGGCGAAGAACCCAAGGAATACTTCTTGCCCTTGCCCTTCAGTATTAATAAACTGGGTCCATCTCTTTCTTCCAGTGTCACTGCCACAAGTGGAAGGAGAGAGGAAAAAACAACCTGTGCTCCAGATCCCCTCACCAACTGTCCCAAGGCCCTGAGGTACCTTTTTAGCACTCGTGGATTACAGGTTGCAGCTTCATCTGCACCCACATGGAAGACCAGTAAGAGGTAATAGTTCAAGGGCTGTACCAAGCTAGGCTGTTTCCTACCGATTTTCTTAACATGGGCCTCAGAGAGACAACAGACTTCCCTACAAGGAGGGTCTGTCTGGCATAGAAGTCAACAAGTGAAGCCCAAATGTTGTGTCATGTAACACAACTAAATTTTAATACAACTACCGTTGCAAGAACGGGAAATCATAAGTCATAAAAGAGTTCAGAAGTCTCAGGAGGTAATATTAATTGAGACATTAAAAATATATAAATTAGATCTGTATCATAGCTTTATTCTAATACACTCTAAATTACACTTACATTTATCAATTTAATCTACCCTACCATACAGGATAAACAATCCTTCCCAAAAGGATTGTGGCATCTTTTTTGGGTTACATACTCATATAAATCCAGCGGATATTGGAATGAACGTCTTTCACTCTTATTGAATTCTGACTAGTACTGAAAGTGCAGGAAAAAAAAAAGAATATTCAAGCCAAATCATAAAAAGAGAACTCTCAGTAATACCCATCAGGTAAGTGAAGCCACCAAAAAGCAGCTTGAATAAAGACCAGATGAAAGTTATGTTTGAGTCATGTTACACAGACGAACAGTGAAGAGAATTGTGCCTTGTATGCCATGAGATCACAGTAAGTACATATTCCTTCCAAAAATTATGGCAGAAATAGAGCCTGAGCTGGGCTCCTACCTTTCCTTTCTTTCTTTCTGTTCTGAAAACAAAACTATGCATCAATCTTTGTGGATGGACAAAAGGTGGCAGCCCTCCTTGAATCTGAACTGTGTCCTGAACACTTGCTATGTGGTACCATTTCCCTAGAAATGAGGGCAAACAAATATGCCCTTAACGAAGTTAAGAATGAATAAAATGTGAGAAGTAGAAGACATCTGGACAGTTTGCTGCTCGTTCAAACATCAAACTGAAAGAAATCTCACTGTTAGTAAGGAAAACTTTCATCCACCTCCTCTCCAGCCTGTGACTATTAGTACAATGTTCAAAAACATAGCTAAAAATTAATGAAAACAGAGCCCTTAATTATTGTGATGGAGCGGGAAGTTTTACTACGAAGTGTGGGTTTGGTCTTCCAACAGATCTATCGGCACAAAGGAGCTGGTGGAAGACAGCAAAGGAAGCCACGTCCACATCTGACATAGGAAATACCGGAACCAAAGTACGACACTGGGCATCAACGATTGCAGCCCCCGCGTCACCGTGAGCTTCGCCCAAGGAGGTATCGCGGCAATTGGCAGGTTCACGTCCCTATCAAATAATGCAACTGCAAGGTTGCTCAGCAACCTGTGACTGCAAGTTTGCAGTTCCAGGGCAACATTACACACTTCATGAAAATTCTCAAAAGAAAATCAATTACTGCCTTCATTGTCATTAATCTTTTCTATTGTTTCCTTCCAATACAGAAAGCAGTGCAATGCAAACTGATAGTCTGTGCCCCTTTTTGTCACCACCTTGCTTCTGCAAGTAAAAATTGATTCCAAAAAAGTCTATTTTCTGCTGTAGGAACAAACTTAACCTCTGTAATATTTCAAGCAACTTCAGCACAGTCATCATGCATTGCAAGTTCAAGCCATAACAAACATTGTTTGCATCTGCAAATAAACTGTGTGGCAATATGGTAAAGTTTTCACTAAACAGTCCCCATAATGAACCTATCAAATAGGAAACAAATATCTTTTACATTTTGAGGAGCCAACTAAATTGCCACTGCTTCCTGAAACCTTTTTTTCCATTTCCTAACTCACTACTTTGCCTGAAATGAGCTTTGTCACTAAATTATTGACCTCCAATCCTGTTCCATGTTGTATCACCAGACTGATGTAAAATGATCAGAGAGTAAGCATGGATACTCATGCAGTATCATGAATGTTTATTTAAGCAGCAAACAGTACTGCCAGATTCCATACATTATTAGCTACTCCAGACTGTAAATATTGTTTCTTCATAATCTGTACTCTCTAATATGTCATTATAATAAAGCATAAGAATGACAAAGATCTGACTCTGCTATTTCGATCATGCAAACAGTATACTGTGTAGTTAAAAATCAGGTTTTATTTTTTAACAAACGACAGCGTAAGAGGTTTCACAGCAAAGTATGTTCAAATCCATCTCCTTTTAAATCTCAATCATGAAATATTTAAAACCCATCATCCCTCTCCTGAAACTTGTAAACATCTACCCAGTTCCAGTGGGATCAAGTCCCTTCTCATTTACAAAACCATAAATCAGAAACAACTCTGGTGAAGCTAATGGAATTTAAGACACATAAATCAAGGGCAATCAAATCTAATGGGGTTACTTGTACAAGTAAAAGATTTAAGAACTGGGCACCAATTTAGATATACTGTTATATCTCTGTCCAGTTATTTAAACATCAATATAGAGCTCTTAAACACATTAATAGCAAGAAAGTTTATAACATTAAAAATTACTAATGCAGTGACCTACAGTAGTCATACTGTTTCCAGTGAACATTTATACTGCCAGCAATAAACCTTTTCATGCTGCACTTTGCCTTACAAACCTGAATTCAGCTCTTATTGGTCACAGTAAATACAATGTTTTCATTTAACTGACTTCATGAGACAATATTTCAGCAGTTTCCTCGTCTTGTCACCAATATAATGTACAGACGAGTAATATGGAAGTGACATGCAGGAATATCTAGGACTGAGTTAAGTTCATCTATGGGGTGTGTACAGGCATTAAATCCAACACTCTTTTACCTGTATCATACAACTTCAACTTTGTACTCTATCAAAATGTAATGCTCTTTTGCTCTGTACAACATGCTTAATCTAACACAGAGAAGTACAACTCGTCCAGAACCAGGCATAATGGTGACACATTCACCTGTCTTCTTTGGTTAATGCTAGAGCTGTAAAAATATTTATACCCTTTGTGTAAAACTAAAGTTTGCCAGTTTGCATTAATTACACAATCAGTCCTCACAATTACATGTAATATCATTGATTTTGATAAAACAACTTGAGCAACAGCTACTCATATGAGTAATAGTTTCTGGAAAGGTCTCTGCAGTTTCCTAAGTATGACAGTATGAAAACAAACAAGAAAAATTTTTTGACAGGATCTAAAGATGCACATAAAAAAAGTGCAGGTAAGCAAATAATACCAAAAAATAATTCCCAAAATAACTGTATTATGTAGCATGCAAGCCTTGTAAGAAAGAAAACATCAGCATCATCCTAATATTTAGTGAGGGTTTAAAAAAAAAATTACAGCACACCAAGGGACTTCTAGTTCTAGCACAGTCATGCAACTTCCACTTGAACTAGCTATCCACAATCACAACAACAACAAAAAATAATGTGATGCATTAATTCAGTATATACAGTTCTTTCCTGCTGTATCAACTTCCATAGTGTTGGATGAGTGATTACGGTTCAATTAAACTTTCACGGGAATCAGTGGGATCTTCCTCTGTATTTAATGGGAGTTGCAACAAGCACTGAAGAGGAAACTTTTTTGTGTAAACCAGACCCCAGTGAGGCCTACATTTTAGATTTAGTATTCTAAACGTCTAGTTCATATAACAGCTTCTAAATTCAGCTACAGAGAAAAATCAAGAACTGATATCAAATTCATGATGAAATACCTAAATTTACAAAAAACAATGAAAAACAGGTCACAGCTCTCATACACTGTCTCACACATGTAAAGAATACTCTTTGGTGGACTTCTTGTTTGGAAAGCAGAATCTTAGGAGGACTAAGTGAGTACTTTGCTGCATATCTAAAAGCAGATTTTATTGGAGAAAGAAGAAATGTTTCTACTGTATCTTTATTTAATACACTGGTACTAAATATATAATATCAAAATACTGAAATGGGGAAAAAACAGCCAGAATGTTAGCAACTATTTGGATGAAATCAAGTATTCTTCTTTAAATGGATTTGCATTTCAATTTTGAAGTATTTGTTTTTACGCCAAATGAATCCTACAAGATCAGGAATACCAGGAAATCAACACCCCTACAACTGCTCACTGTGGGGCTCAGTGCGTCAGATCAGTACTTGTAGTTGCCAGGCAAGAAATTAATATTGTTCATATTTCGCAAGATGGGAATGGTATTCATCTACAAGAAAGCTTCCAAAAGAGCAGTCTGTCGCAATGGTAGAACCATTTATCGATATGATCTGTGATGCCAGCACAGTCCAGAGTCCCTTTAGGCCATGGGATGGTCTAACTCTTTTAGAAAGGAAGGCTCACTGACCCTGTTTAATTCCAGTAATGTTTTTCCAGGCAACTGCTTTGTGATTTGTCACTTGGCCACGCTCATCATGCACTGGCCCAAGAATTATCAGAAGGAATCTGTCCACTGACGATGGATATTAAAACTTCTCTGAGCTGAAGCAAAGGTATCACTTGATCAGAGAGGTGGAAGGAGTAATGACAGTAATGCAGAGAGAGATGGTCATGTGTCAATACTGGCAATGAAATCTCAGGTACCGTCACATACTTTCTCTCTGGAAGTGACCTGGTCCTTCAAACAGGTGTGAGAAAAATCCTACTAACGGTGTGCTTTTGACCTAAGGAAGGGGAACGACTTGGTTTGCAACAGAGAGGAGAACTGAAAGCAGTGTCATGGCTAATACTTTCATGCAAGTTAGTTCTGGAGCTCCTGTTGTTTGGCAGTGACAGGACATATCTGGTCTGTCAGACTTTGGGATACAATTGGTGTACTTGCAAATGCATTTCTAATATTCATACTAAAAGGCTATTGAGGCCTTTACAAGCTGCAGCTGAATAATTTACTGAGCTAATCTCAGAAGCTTTCTCTGAGGTCCATCAAAAGAAGTGTTTTTCTAAAAAAGCAGAAAAAGCTAATCTGAGCTGTTAGACCACTATTCAGGTATCACCATTGTCTCCATTCCATTCCCAGTTGACAAAACCACTGCTCCTTCTGCAGGATGGGGCTTGGTTGCTCAGGAGAAAAACAGAGCTTATTCTGCAGTCCATTCACGCAGGGAAGTGGTGCTACTCATTTCCAAGAGGAGTACAGGAACGTTCTCAGCCTACAGCCCTGTGACTACTGTTCATTCATGCCTGGCTCACTAGAGCCCTGCATGTCCACAAAGCAGCAACTTTTTTTTTTTTTTTCAAAATTTAGCATTTGATTGATTTGTTTGCTTCAGTTCAGCTCAGACAGATTACTCAAGATATGATATTTGAACAACAAATATTCTGCAGTACAGAGTGTGGAAGGAATATGGATGAAATAACTGAATAAAAACAGTAATTGGAAGCAATAGGAGCAGTGGCATGAAATCTCTCACTTAAAAAATAGCCTTCACATTTCAGGACAGCTGGGTGACAAATGTGATGTAAATTTTTAAAAGGAGATTTGAAGAAGCACAGACTTGCAAGTGACTACTAGGCAAACAGGAGAAACTAAGAAATAAGATAATTAATGGACACTCGGATAAAAATGGCCAGTAGAGCTGGAAAAGTTTCCAAGGGGGAGAACGAAGGATGGATAAATTTATGGTACATTCGCTTGTCTGGGGAATAGCTAAGTAAGCTAAGACTCTTCGGTCTACATATGACACAATCTGGCGAAAATATTAGAAATAAAAAGAATCACGTATGGTATAAAAGACGATGGAGACTGACTTTCACTGTGTCAGTGGCCATCAAACAAAGCTAATAAGTAACTACCAAAAGAGAAGCGGTTCTTCACACAGCGAAACAACAAAATCTTAAAATACTTGCAAAAAAATCCACTGTTGAAGCTTGCTTTTATTTGAAAGATCAGACAAGCGTCTGGATAAATCCCCAAGAATTTCTAAGTACACAGAAGCCACACCAAACTCAGGCAGTCTCCTGAGCTGAACACAACTGAAGGAATTATTAGGAAGAAGCTCTGGATGCTTGCTTTGTCCACAGTCTCCCACAGACAGTAACTTCATACCAATGTCATAGGCAAGCAGGCTAGATGAAGCTTCTAACTGACCCAGAATGGCCCCACATCCTTATGTGTCTCTCTGAACAAAGGCCCTTCACATGAATAAAAATGTCACAGGAACTACCTCTCTAAGCCCTAGATGTCACACTAGCCTTAGAGGTGTGACTTGGCATATGTTTTCTTTCCTGTTCATTTTTAAGACATCAGGTTACTATGTTTATGAGCTCTACAAAGAAGAGCTCAATAAAAGTAAAAAAAAAAAAAAGTTCTCTAGATTTATCAGAGGGGAGTCACATGCTATATGCTACCATTGATTAAGCTAAATATTTTAAAAAGGAGAACACTATCCAATTTTAGGCTTGGATTTCATCTACACAGCACTACTTGCTAACACTTTCATTGCCCACTAAGCACTCTTGCACAAAACTTGGTGGTTTTATTCCACTTTGAACAAGAATAAGAGAATGTAGCAACGGTTCTAATTTTGACCTGTAACATCTCTGTAATTTCAGTTTGGCCTTAGGAAAAAAACACATAAATTAAACCTATTCCCTGCGGGTCCAAATACATCTCTAAAAAGAAGAAAACAAGAAGAAAAGCCGTAACTTGGCCAAAAAATGTCTTCTTATTGACAGCTATTCCTCATTCAGAATCATGCTGTCTCCCTGTAGTGAATTTCTTCTGTGTGGAAGAGTTTGTACTGAGAATTTTTTTTTCTTTCCTAATTTGTTTAGAACTATATAATCCATGATCATACTTGGCAAACGTTTCTTCTACAATCTCAACTCCATCATACACCATCATGTAATCCACAAGAATTTCCATAATAAGCTGTTCTGGCAGGATTTCATGGTGTAGCTCTGATACTTTTCTGGACTTGCCAACACTTCATTCCAAAGAGTTATTAACTGTGCAAATATCAATCAAAGTTGGTCCAGTATGTTGCCAAATAATCACTTACTTGTCTTAAACTACAGACCTCTAGGAAACAGGACTTTTTCTGATCATATTTTTTCCCGTGTTTGGCAGGTGACAAGGAGCATCAGAGTTCCTCCTCACTAGAGATCACATGATTTATTCAAATCCATGGCTGACATTTGTATATCCCAACTTTGTGATTTTACACTTCAGCATTTGCAGAGGAAGAGAGAGATATACTGGTCAATCACAGAACTACAGGACACAGCTGCAAAATGTGCAAATACGATACTGGAAATACTTTGCCTGACAAAGTCTAGAGAAGTATCTGACATTGTACAAAGCAGTGAGGGGGTTATACACAAGCTGTCTGTCTTTTATGGTCACGGTAAACAGATGTCAATCAAGACACAATAAGTGGGAGCATCATGGGAGTGAGAAATCTATTTTCTAAAAGAAAAACAGAAGCTACAGAAGCAAAAGTGAAGGCTGGCTCTCCCTGAAAGTGTGTTGGAGAAACAGACAAGCCACTTAAGCACAGGAACAGATACATAACCGCCCATGTCTAAACTTAGGTCTGTAAGTTTAAAGTTAACACACAAAAAGAAAAAATAGGACTGAGGACATGTAAAAAAATCTTTTAAAACTGGTTGCTTTTAGATTTGTTTAAAACTGGGGTAAAAAATGCACTTATAAGCACCATAAGGTATGTAATAGCAGTCACTGATGACCCGGTCCAATCCAATATTCTTGTGAATTTGAGCTTATTTTGAGCTGATATTTTTCCAATTAAAAACTGTATCTCCCTTCAAGTACCACTTGATTAACAGTCCCCTTCAAATTCCTGAAGTAGGGCACAAAATTAAACTATTGAAGAATAGGTCAAAACCGTGTAAGCAACATCGATAATCTGTTTACTCCAGCAGAACAGCAAACGACTACCTGCCAGCGTTCCTCTAAAAACTGTTCTTGTCAGTATTTCAACCAGGGACCTGAATACTGGCATAGGAAAGACACCTATTAAACACCACGCCCTCCCAGAGAGGATCTGGAAGCACACTAAGGGGCATGAACAGAATTCAAAACAAACTAGTGTGGTCTGAAAAAACACAGCAAGAATTCAGCAAAGGCATATACAAAGTATTACCCCTAACACTCTACTGGGCAAATTCAGGCTGGAGAACAATGGACTAGGAATTTGGCAGAATCAATCTGCGAACCAGAGCAGATCACAAGCTGAACTAAGTCAACAATGTAATATGGTTAGAGGAGAGACAAACACCATAAAGGGTTATATAAATAGGAACACTGACCTGAATGCAGCTCTAGGAATCTGTATGCTGTACTCGGCCCTAAGGCTCTAGCACCTCCTTGTTCAAGAAAGACTTAGAAAGACCAGAGCCACACACCAAGACTGATCAATGGAAGCCTGACCTTCATGAAACAATGGAAAGGTCTTGGCTTACACGAAGAAAAGATAAGAGTAGGTGGCAGAAAGAGTGGAACAGTACAACTTTTCTGATGTTGCTATTCCTTATGTTCACAGAGAAACAAGAAACACAGGTTTTGAACTGCAAGAAGACAGACACAGCTTAGACTTCAGCGGAGCAAAGAGGATAATGAATCACTAGAACTGACCATGTGCCCTGGCACCATAGAGCTTCCTTACAGAAGACCTTTGGAAACTGGTTACGTATCTACTAAGAAAGATGTGGGCATAGCTGATCCTCCTCAAGGGCACTGCAATGGACAAAGTGATCTGCAGAGATGTTATGCTCCCAGGGCTCTTTACTTCTACTTCTGCCAGCCAGAGGTCATGTCATACGTAATGTGACCACTGTCATGCTAGAGGTACGATGCACTTTGATCCACCTCAACATTTTTTACAGATTTCTTCTGGTTCTTCCATTTTAATCTACCCTGGTCCATTTTGTTATGTATTTTGTTTGAGAGGAGCAGTTGCCACAAACATCACCATTTCTAAGTCGGGCTTACAACTAATTGTTATTCTTAAAAGTATAATTTAGCATGTGTTTCCCTAAG
Source organism: Merops nubicus (assembly GCF_000691845.1). Lineage (NCBI taxonomy): Eukaryota > Metazoa > Chordata > Aves > Coraciiformes > Meropidae > Merops > Merops nubicus. The sequence continues at coordinate 41,700 of NW_008600735.1, forward strand.
GGATTTAAAAAAAAAAAAAGTCATCATGTAATTTGCAGCTTGACTAATATGCTGCTAAATGAGATTCTCATCTTCCCTTGTTTTGTAACAACACACAAAGACTATTAGATCGTCTCTATTACCAGAACCCATTTGGTACATCCTTCTCTTCATCCAACTCTTAATGACAGCTCATATTTAGTAGTAGGAAGCTCTGCTATCTCTCCCTCCTCCTTCTCATTTCTAACTGCACAGACAAGAGAACTACTTCTAAGTATGGAGTGATTAGCCATTGCGTACCCTTTGTATCCTCCAATATGTGCTGACCTCCTGGTTTTGTCGCATGTGAGCATTTGCAAGAATGTTGTTTCAGTGCTTGCATTTTCTAAAGATCATTCTACCTAGTGGTTACTCTCTATCACTCCCTAAATGTACTTTTTCTTCTGCAATGTAATTCTGAAATGCACTTTTCTTCTCTGAAGAGAAAATTCAATTTTCCTTGGTGTATCTGTGTGACTCCACTACATTTGCATGTGCATATAGCTCAGAGTACAGCCAGCTTTAATTCTTTTAATGCCACAGTCCTGGGATTTGAGTCTTTAATATCCAGGACTTATCCCAGGTATTAAATTTTAGTAAGAGTATACTCTGATTCAATGCTGTGCCCATACAGGCTCTTAAGGGGCATGTCTCTTCTCTGAAGTGTCTATATTGCTATCCTGGGGTAGCTGAACTTTGCTCACAGAGGCCTAGCATCCTGCTTTTTTGAGTCATCTGTCTAAGGCAGTGAAGATCACAGTAGCAAACTCCTTCCTTTGCTGAAGACAACAACTTTGGCTCTTTATCCGAAAATAAGCTCCCTTTTCTCTTAAGTGCTTTTTTCCTAGTCTTCCAATTTCATTTATTTTAGTTTGCAAAATTTCCTTTTGCCTCTCATCAGGAATAGATTTGGAAAATGGAGAACAGCCATTCCTCCCATTCTTTCTGATCAGTTGATCTTGTTACACAACATCTCTGTGTCACTGCTAGGAACTCAGGTCTGAAATGAACAAATATTTATTAACTACGTTGATTTGCTGGCTTTAAATCAATAAATTCCAATTAAAAAGCAAAACAAAACCTAAGAAGCAGAAAAACTTCTGGTAAATCACGTCAGCATGCATGTTATCTACAAAAGCACATCTATGTATGTAACAGTGACTCCTGGGCCACACCTAAGCTTAAAACGCTTGGGTGTCTTTTGGCAGTGTGTATTCCTTGCAGACAGAAAACTGGAGGCAAAGGGTATTCTGTCATTTGCCAAGAGTAGGGAGCAAGTCACTAGACCCTGGAAGAGATCAGAAAAGAAAAACCACTCAAAGAACACAATTATGAGAGGAAAAATGTGACCTGGAAAAGTGCTGACCCATACTCAGCCCCTGCCTAGCATTAAGGAAGAAAAATGAATAGAAGAATCTAAGGTTTACTGCTATACTAATTAATGCAGTATTTCTGTTCCTCACTGGAGCCACAAGTAAGACAGCTCTACCTCTTCCACCACCTTTGGGGTAAGAGCTATTTCTCTCTCCTGCACCTTCAAGGAAACTCCCCCACCTGAATGAGAAATTTCTCACACCTGATGACAGCAGCCTGGAACCAATGAAGCACCAGTTTCTGGAAGAGTGTAAACCTAGAAAATCTTATTTTGAAGACCATGCATTTTAAATAAAAATAAACTCATGTGTTCTGAGTCATTTACTGGAGCTCCTTCGTTTTTTATCTACAGAAATGAAGAAACTTAAGTCAGTGGCTCAAAAGCAAAAGAGCCTTCAGCATCAGAGCCCAGAGAAGCTTCCCAGAAGAAGCTTCACAAGTAATCCCTCTATATGCTGATGTTCTTCTCTTCAGTCTATTGAGAACATTTTAGCAGTAAATCACAGATTTAAATCCAGTGAGATGTGTTTAGAAGAATCAAGGAAAATCATGGGACTCGTGATGAGATATCAGTATACCTTCATCTCCATGGCTGTATCAAAAGAAAGCTTCCTTCTTTCACTGTATAGTAAGGAACCTCCACACTATCAACACAGCCATAATATTCACCCCAGTTGCACAAAATGCTACACAGACTACAAGTTCAACCCTCAGCAGCTGCCAGAAGTGAAAGAAGCTTTCCCGGAAGTCAGTATTACAGACACTTTGCTCTAAGAGAACGGTCTGCTTAGTACAGCCACTGCGAGACAGAAGGGTAAAATATATCACCAAGGAATACCTTAAATTGCTCCAACCAGGGTGTAACTTAAGACAACTCCCTGGCTGCTTTGCACTACACTACCTTATCACAGTTCTAAAGGCTTGCTAGTCCAGACCACTTTCTAGAAAGACCCATGCAAAAAGAACAGAGGTTCTGAAGTTATGTGACAGGCCTTTAACGGTCTTAAATGAAGGCCTTTTAACTTGAGCATCAGCTCAAACAGGCCCTACTGTCCAAATCAGAAGCTCCAAACTGGTGCCACCAACTGCAGCAATCAAAATCCGTCACTTTCAAAAGGATATTGTGCCCGCTTATGCCAGTCAGCAAGCGGATCTACTGCCTCTGCTTCTGTGATATTTAACCTTCCTTCAGTCCTGTGGGGAAAAGAGCCTTCCAACAGAAACTGGGATACCATGACACATAAGTTGCTGCTCTGTGCTTTTCCAAACCACAGATGAAGAAAATTAATGCCAGTCTCACCAGATTTACTGCAAGAATTCAAGTACCTCTGAAGAACAAGCTTCTACGTCTACCATCAGCATTGGTAACGGCAAGGAAATACAGGATAAATGAGCAGGATGCTAGAGCACTTTGTAGGAAACAAGAACCAGAACATGTATAGAATGGAAAAACATAGAGTAAAAGAGGATTAGTTCTCTGTTGTGCTATTTCTCCTAAAAAAAATAATGGAAAACTCCTATTTTCAATAAGCAGAGAAGCTAAAGCTTCAGATTTCCGTAACAAGAGATGGAAACCACAAAAAAAATTTTGAGAGCAACAGGGGTTTAATAACCTCTGCTGGAGGATTTCTCAATGGCTCAACAGCAGGTGATCTTGAGACCTCTTTTAACATCGCTTTCTGTCACTCATTTCTGACTGTCTGGTCCAGTCATTCAGGTAGGCTTTTGTAGCCTTCCTGTCATCACCGCAGTAATGAAAATGGTCTTAAGAGGTGTTTCATGACTCAACTGGATATCTTTCAAATCACACAAGCACAAAAAAAACGAAAGCTAAACTCCACCTGTTATCAGGAGGAATGCACCAAATTACAAAAACTGGGAGAAGGGATGCTGTCCAGTACTCATGATTTCTAAGTTTGCAGTCTTGTCTCCACTGATCAACTTAATGCACCTTTCAATGCCATTTTTCCACAAGCACAAACTAAATATTGCCTACTCTCAACTGTTTTATTCCTAACCTTCCCTAAATTCTAGCACCTTGCACCTCCACTCATGCAAAATTAACAGGGTAGCTAGTAAGAGTAAGACCTTCAGAACCCCTTTGTTTCCCACTATTCCCTTTAGCTCTAATCATGCAATTAACTGTTGTCAAAATACTCCTGCTTTGCAACTGTAGCTGCTTGACTTTCATTTTTTATACAGTTTCACTGCCACTAATCTTGAGTATTTGAATTCTATTATTTTCCCGGGTTATTTGTACTTGGTTTACATTTTCTTGGCTCTTTGGGCCAGCCATAGTGAGATCTGGATTTTGCTTTTTGCACGTTTTTCTTACAGGTGAGCTCACAAATTTAACTCAATCAAAAATACTATGCTTAATGAATTGCACAAAGCTTTCAGACAATTTTTGGATGCATGTTTTTATAAGTTTTTGAATTACATTCTTCAAGCAGGAGTAAAGAACTTAGCTGTTACTGACACTTGCAGCTTTAATTATAGCATTTCAGCTTACCTAGAAGAGATGTTATCTGCAAAACCAAAGTTTAATTGCCTGGCCATAGTTGCTACAATATACAGACATTAAGCAGGTGAAGTCCTGCCTCTAACAGAGGCTCACTGGTTATCTCTTTCAGTGTTTTCATAGTGTATTCAATTCTGAGTGTCCTTCAACATCTTACACCAAACACATTTTTTTAAAGTGCTTACAGTTGTGTCTCAATAATAAACAGCATTCTAGCACCACTGTCATATTCTTTTGCACTTCCTGTTCCTTGTTAAATATCTTCCTGTTTTTCCAAATCTATGAAAAAATAAAACAAACCAACTCTATGCCTGTTATTGGCAAATCTAACTCATCAGTTCAGACCGTTCCTGACTTCCTTTCTCTAGAAGTTAATACCTTACTCCCTTCAGCCATCTCTACCAAGTGATACAGTCTACAGAATGATGGATAAGGTTCACAGAAAACAAGGCACATTTTTTTGTATTTCTAAGAAACACAGTTATAGAATTACTTTACACAGGCTTTGAACCATATATTTACATATTAAATTATGTATGGTCAGACCACAGTAATTTGCATTATTTTGTGAGCTCTGAATTCTCCAATAATAAATTCTATCTAGCAACCAGAACAGTCTGACGAACGTTGTATAAGCCCTAGCTGGGAATAAAAGAACAGACGTTTGCCTGACCACCAACATACTAACAAATGTGCTGTTACAGATACACCAAGAAACACAGATGATTTTGCAAGAAATTGTCAGAAATTTAACACTGGCCTTTGTAAAAAGATACCCATGAAAGGCAAGTCTGCAAAGGACTTTGTGCAAACGGCCAACACTTCTTAGCTCATGTCACTGTAATGGCAGAGTGCTGAGCTCTACGCTGGCACAGTGTGATGACATCTAGCACTGAGTTACTCCAATCCAAAACACATACAGCTCTGTGGAATTTCTTCACATATGCTCACCGGCTGCTTCTTTTTCTTAAAGGCTGATTACAGCCAGAAGATGAAGAATCACCCACAAGTCTGGTTCATAAATATTCTTTCTCATGCATCCACCATTTCACCTTCTTTTTTTCACCTTTATTTGCACTTTCCTTACCTGCATGACTAAGTGTTGGTATTTGCTCCCATCACATATGTTCTCTTTTCATCTGCATAGCCAGCAATGTACTTTCCAGTTTTTCATTATTTATAATCTCGATTTTCTCTCACTCCTACCTATATACCTGATCAGTAACGTTAATATCTCATAGGTGTACACATGGCACTCTCACTGACACAGAAGAAGCAGCAGTGGCTTACTACATTCTCTCCTTAACTCCACATGAGGTTTAGATGTGCAAGGTATAAAAAAGAAGGCTCCGAGTCAGCCTGTTGACCTGACAAAAAAAACAAAACTGGAAGTTCAGCCTCCAACTGACTAACTGTTGCTTATTTTAGCGCAATAAAGGCCTGGACAGGAATACAGTGAACACTTTGAACAAAAGATGTGTAAGACCCAAAAAAAGGAAAAAAAAAAAACAACAACAAAACAAAACACAAAAAAAACCAAGACATCAACTTAAAAAACTTTGTGCTTGGATTTCTAAAAGGTAGAGGATCAATTTTGACATGAAAGCTTTCTCCTGCATTTTTGTGCTTCCATCTGGGATAATACTGCCTACCTACCCAAATGCTCCAAGAAGTTGGCACTTGCGTTTTCTAAGTAACTACATCTCTGCACATCATGTTTTGTGCTAATTCAGTGTTATTTTCCAGTTTTTCTCATGTAAATTATTTATCTTACTAGACTGCACAGCTGTCTTATTCAGGCTTGCAACGATTGGGAACGGTTGAGATGCTCACTTCAAACTTCTGAGTCAATGATGCAGTACGTGGGAACTCATTCTACAACACAAATAATAACTGGGTCTCACTTTGATCCGGTTGACGTAAAAGGCCTGTTGTGTAAGTGCAGCTGCATTTTTGTGAATCTCATGTATAAGATAAAGCCTTCTGTACCTGCAAATGCTCATTTCTAAACTTTCAATTCATTTAAACTACTGTCTAGAAAGGCTTCACTTAGATGTTTGCACTCAAGCGCGCAACGTGATTATTTGTTAGGCATTCACTGTGCTAAACCTTCGGCATATGCAACTCATATTTTGAGGATACTTGTCACGAAAGCCTAGGACACTGGGAACAAACATTGCCGGGGAAAAAAAAAAAAAAAAAAAAAAGTGATGTTGAGACATTTTAAACAGCATCTGTGCCTAGCTGTAGCAGGGGGAGATTTTTCAGCATGACGGGATCCAGCGAGAACCAGGTGTTTCCTCACTTGCAGTTCCTGGACCTGGCTGGATCCAAGGATTTTCTCACGGGGTAATCAATGGATCTAGCCAGTCCAGGTGTTTTCTAGCCGAACATCTGCAGGCTCCTCGGAGCCCAGGTGCTGCCCAACCGGCTGGGCGCGGGCCGGGAAGCTCTGCCCGCAACCTCGGCATCCGAGCGCCGACTTCTCTCCCCTCATTTCA
>NW_008600736.1:0-1683 GCF_000691845.1 Merops nubicus
GAACAATAAAAGTGGTTTAAACCACAATGCAGCAGAACAGAGGAGAAAATTATTTACTGTGAGAGTAACAGCACATGGAGCAGGTTGCTCAGACAGCTTGTGGAGTCCCCTTTTCTGGAAATGCTCAAAACCAGTGTGGATGTGTTCCTGTGCAACCTGCTCTAGGTGAGCCTGCTTTGGCAGAGGGGGCTAGACTGAGTGTTCTCCAGAGGTCCCTTCCAACCCCCACTGTTCTGTGATAGCCACAAAACATCTTTTGTAAAATAAAACGTTTCTCAGTGGTAATAGTATGTAACTATTCCTGGTTTCCTTTCTCAGTTACAAGGATGTTTATATTGCTGTTTAGGGTATCAACTGAAAAATACCTGAAAGCATAATTACAAATGTGCATCTATAGAAGCTTAATTAGTGTTTGTGTCTGGAACAAAGTAAGGAACATGACCTGGCTGCAAAATATCATGGATCTTTATTTCAAGATTACTTTTCAGGTAGATTAATTTCCCCATTTGATTCCCTTTATGAGCAAAGTTTTATGCAAAGCTACTGTAGGGACACGAGCTTCTTATAGCAGTAATGCTGAAGAGCCAACCATGAGCGCAGTTTTTTCACTGGAAGAATTTTTAAAGGGAATAGTAAACACTTCTTTTGTTACTTACTGACTCATAATAATCTACAGCTTTCGGTTGAGGAAAAAGTGATAGAAGCAAATAATTTCATTACTTATGCAAAGGATGATGTTCCTATGATGAAATGCAGTGAAGATAATAGGATGCAGCAGGCATGGAAAATCGAGGAGAAAATCCTGGGATTAAAAAAATGCATAATACAGGAACAAAAATCTGTAATTACCAGAGCTAGAATATGGCCAAGAAACCAGAAGGCTAAAAATAGCACCAAGCTGTATGTATCATATTTGCCACAAACTCTTTAGTAACCTGTGGTAATTCTGGAGAAACCCAAATCAGAGATACTGAGATACTGTACTGCCTCTTCACAACCTGTGTGCATGGGAGCCTACCACCTACCTACTGCAGTGTTGCAACAGCAAGTTCTTCTTTGTGGCTTGCGCAGCATTTCAAGATTTCACAAGATCAAAACAGGCAACACAGCTGTGGAGATGTCACTCATTTGCACTTTCTACTCAAGTTATGGCCTAACCAAGATCATTTCTCTAATGCTTCTCTTCAGAAAGTATTTTAAAGAATCCTGAAGAAACAGGGCAGAAAGCTTAGAAATGGTGTGGTGGGTTTTTGAAACTATTCTCCACCTGGAAATACTATTTTTCTGTCTCTTGCCATCAATGAGTTTTCTCTGGCGTATAATGATAGTTTTGTTTTGCTCACAAAGGTTACATGAGCGCAAATAGTTTTCAGACGTTGACAAATTATAAGCAGTAAATCTGTTGTTAATTATGGGACTAGACTGGGCCAGAAATTTGGAAATTTCCAGTGTACTTCCATTAACTTCCATTGCCATCTTGTGCATGGTATACTTCAGAGTCCTCTGATCTGAATGTTCCTTTTGGCATAAACAAAAGAGGATTTGTTTGAAGAAGCTGATTTGGAAACTAAATTTCACATCACTCCTGAATACTAAACCAGTGGATTTAACAAATATGCTGACCTGAAAGCCTATCACAATAAAGCAAAGTTAGCTAAGATTTACTCCTAGACCCTTTCCCTA
>NW_008600736.1:1714-12618 GCF_000691845.1 Merops nubicus
ACTAACCAAGAACCAGAAACATCTGCTGTTTCCTTGGATTTTGCTGCTGCTTTTTCACACCTGATGGCTGTTACTGTGATCATGTGGCACTTTGCTTTGATGAAGGGTCACCAAAGGGGAGGTTTAGCCCTTTCCTGTCTTATCTCGTGAAATGTTCCTATTACTTCCAATGTGACAACACTAGCACTTGTACAGTTGTGTGTTGTGCTTTTGTACCTCACGGCAGCCAGGGGAGCAGGGGGGAGGTTCACTGCTAAGAGGAAGCGGGCGGTAGTAACTCCTGTTCTAGCAGCCAACACTCGTCGTTACCGGACGTGGCTGTGAAATCCCACCTGAACTCAGCGATGACCTATTTATGTTTAAAACTACTAGGTAGCCTTCTAGTTTGAAATAGCAGATGATGGCAGATCAGCCATTACCTCTGAAATCCATCTACTAGTTATTGCTGAATCAGCAAAATGACAGTTTCTACATGTGCTACCTGCCAGTAGAGACCTACTAATAGTATGGCTGTATCCTTAGTGAAAAAAAAAAGGCTAATGTTAATTTTGTTGTTCTTACCTATCTATGTGCCAAACGTTAAGTCAGCTGTCCCACCATCATAGAATCTTTTTGGTTGGAAAAGACCTTTAAGATCATTTGAGCCCAACCACTAACCCAACACTGCCAAACCCACCACTAAACCCTGTCCCTCAGCTACACATCTTTTAAATACCTCGCGGTCCCCCCCCCCCCCCCCCCGCCCAGCCTGTCCCAGTGCTTGACAGCCCTTTTGGTGAAGAAGTTTTTCCTAATATCCAACCTAAACCTCCTCTGGTACCACTTGAGGCCATTTCCTCTCATCCTGTCCCTTGTTACTTGGGAGAAGAGCCCAACCCCCACCTTGCTACAACCGCCTTTCAGATAGTTTTAGAGAGTGATAAGGTCTCCCCTGAGCCTCCTTTTCTCCAGGATAAACAGCCTCACTTCCCTCAGCTGCACTTTGTAAGACTTATTCTCTAGACTCTTCACCAGCTTTGTTGCCATGCTCCAGCATCTCAGTGTCCTTTTTGTAGTGAGTGGCCCAAAACTGAACACAGTACTCAGGGTGCAGCCTCACCAATGCCAAGTACAGGGGTATAATCACTTCCCTACTCCTGCTGGACACACCATTTCTGATACAAACCAGGATGCTGTCGGCCTTCTGGGCCACCTGGGCACACTGCTGGCTCATGTTCAGTGACTGTTGATCAATGCCCTCAGGTCCTTTTCCACCAGGCAGCTTTTCAGCTACTCATCCCCAAACCTGCAGCATTACCTGGGGCTGCTGTGACCAAGTACAGGACCCAGCACTTGACCTTGTTGAACCTCACACTGTTGGCCTTGACACATTGATCCAGCCCATCCAGATCCCTCTGCAGAGCCTTCCTACCCTCAACCTTACCTATGTCCGTACCCAATTTGGTGTCATTTGCAAACTCACTGAGGGTGCCCTTGATCCCTTCATCCAAATCTTTGGTAAAGATGTTAAACAGAACAGGGGAGAAGTCCTATCCCCTACATGACCATTGTCAGGGTGTTTTGTAGCTTTTGATGCATTAATCCTTCCATCTGTGCTGACACATGGATCTTCCTCTACCGAGACGGCAGTTGAAGTACCTCACTAGCAGACCATCTCTCAGACACTGGCGTGCTGCCCTCAGGCTGCTCCCTATAAAGCCTGGTTTTGTCTGTTTCCCCCTTCAAATCCAGTCTAAAGCCCTTTCAGTGAGCCAACTTCTCTGCAAAGACCCTTTTTCCCCTTTGAGCCACGTGTACCCTGTCTCTCACCAGTGGGCCTGGTGTCATGTAAACCAACCTGTGACCAAAAAACATGAAGTCCCATCAGTGACATCAGGCTTGGAGCCAGGTAGTGATCTGCTGGCTCTTCCTCATCATGCCCTCATCATGCCCTGCAGCTGGGGGGATAGAGGAGAACACAACCTATGCTTCTGATCCCTTGGCCAGTTATCCCAGGGGCCTGAAGTCTGTCTTCATTGCTCCCAGACTTCTTGTGCAAGTTTATCCCTGCCCACCTGAAAAGTCAATAATGGAAGTTTCTGTTTCATTTTTCTTTCTCCATCCTGATGGTATAAACCATGCCAAATATATATAACAAGTCTTCATTAGCTCATTCCACTGAGAATTAAAGGAGTATCTTGCACCCATGCTGGATAAAAGGAGGAAGAAAGTACAGCTTAGAGCCCACTAGCTAATATGATCCCCTTCCCATTACATTTAAGCAGAGTTTGTGTGAAACAGAGAATCCAGACTCTCACTGTAAATGACAGCTTTCTGTATGCATCTAGAGGTGAATATGGCTTTCATTTACTATCTCAATTTTCTTCCACAACTCAAAACAAAAAAGTATCCAAGTGAAACAAAAGATCTTCTTGTGTGTGTTTCAAGCCTATCAAAGGAGTAAAAAACTGTACTTGAGTTGATTTATGTCTGAATAGATGATCCACATTAAAGTTTTCTTAAGTAATTGATGGTTTCATCACATCACTGCTTTTTGCATTGGTGTCATCATAAGCAGAAATATTTCGCACTGACAGTGTCATCATATTCCTAATGTCCTTTTGGGGGTTTTCTTCCAAGTCAGTTTCTATTGCTCCAACTTCTGCTAGTTTCCATTCAAGCTCTGTAAAAACAAATCATACTTTATTCTGATAGCGGCAATGTATACTCACTTAAGAGAAAAACAACAAAAAATAGGCCATCCTTGCAACAACTCAATTTTATCACAGTAAAACAGCTGTTAAATGGCAAAATATCCAAGCTTAACCAGTATTCTTACTACAGAATTACATATGTTCTTCAGTTTTTGTAATTTTTTCTTACAAAAATAATATAAGAACCCTTTTCCACCTTAGAGCTATTTAGATCTCATTATAAGCAACATAACATTTTCTTTAATATTAATTATTTAAAAATATTTCTCATACCTTCCACTTTGAGATATATTCCCCCACATTCAGCTACTCCAACGAACCTGCCTTTTATTTCACCAGTTTTATATACAAGTATTGTGGGTAAACATCTGTCATGGTAACTCTGAATGCAGCTGTTTACAAGGGCTTTGAGAAACTTTACTTCTGGAAACTTTCTGGCCAGCAGGCTGAGATGTTCATTAACCAGTAAACACATTGGGATGCTAGAAAAGAATAAGGAAGTATGATGTTTCTTCTGGTGCAAATGATTTGTAAAATAAGGTTATTAAAAACAAAGCCTTTGAGGAATAATTGGACCTTTTGCTATCTTCTGTTTCTACTTCAACTTGTTACAAGTACCACAAATTTCATGCAGCTTCTTTTAAGACCACTGTTCAGGTAAAAATACGTAATAGGCACAGTCTGTGAAATAGATCAGTGAAACTACGGGACGCTTCAGGTGTTGCGCCTCCATTTTGTTCTCCACTAAGACTTTAAAGCTCACTTTGTCCATTTATTGTAGAGTTTAAATGACCTTTTTTTTTAATCTGTAATGCAAATTTTACCTTAATATATTTGAAATGTCTTCCATTTTAACACAATTACTACTTCATTCTTTTAGTAATGTCTCAGAAACATCAGGGAAACCTTAGTATAGTCATGTTACCACCAGAGGCCTGTTCCTGTTAATTACCTTCATAGCTACTATTTGCAATACAATCATTATATAAACCTCAGCTAAAAAAACAAAACCAAAACACACACACACAACAAAAAACAAAACCCACAAAGAAACCCTAAAAGCAATAGGGTTTTTTTGTTCCCCTCCAGCTCATTAACCTTTTAGAAGTTGGGATCTTTCCTGAAACTGGCTGAAGTTAAAGGAGCCACTTCAGCCTGTGGACCCTCAGAGAGTTCCAGCAGCACCCTCTTGCTGCCAAAGGCAGGTGAGGCAGTACTGTTACTAGCCATAGGAAACTGAACTTCTCATATTCATTCCTAAGAAATTGTGAATTTCCTCACAGACTTGCATTTATGCAATGGTAAAGTATAGAACTGGTTCTTTCTATGGTCTTTTCTAACCTAAACGATTCTATGACTCTATGAATAAAAAGCAAGAAAAGCTGCTATTCTTTCTTCAGATCTGTAAATTTAAATTACTGTAATTTGAATAATTTCATTTGATTTACCTATTCCTATTGCTTCTGGAAATAATACTCAATTCCCGGCAATTGAGAAGAATCAGAGAAGCTTCTTCCCAACAGGCTTAAAAAGAAAGAAAAGTGAAAGCTGGTCTGAATCTAAAAAATCCATTAAACATGCCATACTAATTCTCAGTGATTTTGAAAAATGTCTAATAGAGTGGCTATCATATGCTGAACTAATCATGTGAGTCTTTTTATATTTCTGCTGGATCCTGTTAACTTTTACTACCATTAAAGAATTTATTGGGGAACTGATAAACTAACAAATTCCATAGCTTCCCTCAATTTTCTTACCTTTTAACAGCTACTTCCTATTGGGCTTTTGATTTCTTCAAATCAAAGGGGAAATAAAGGTAGAATAATCCTGTTAGAGCACTCCTACTGAGAAAAGAATCTGCAAATGAACTTCCCTTAATACAGACAGTGGACACCACTTTCTCAGTGAAATTCAGAAATCTCAGTGAAGTTAAGTACACTGTGATACGCATACACAGCAAAAGAAATCTTTCACATAACTGAACAAAAACTATTAACTTTCACAAAGTGAATTAACAAATCAAGGAGGTTCAATGCTCTATGATTCTGTTGCCTCCAAACAATTTCTATTTCATTAGCCTATTGTATTTTGTTTTTCTTGGTATTGGTTTTTAATTACTAGCTCAATTCTCTGTACTGAAATATTCACCGTCTTAAACAAGAATGTAAGTACCTTGACCGATAAAGATGAATTATAACCCAAACATCCTCTGGAGCATTTGTAACTTCCTTTATGTACTGTTCTCCACAGATTTCTCTTAGCTCCCCATACTTTTGCCTCCTCTGAGGACATTTCCATTCTTGCAAGCGCTGCTGCCTAATTAAAGAGTAATAAAAACAGTAAGCATCCCTGGCATATTTCAAATGCATTTATTCAATAATTTCTAGTCCATTTCTCTCAATTATCTAAAAAAAACTGCTTTGAGTAACATTTAGTTCAAGATTCAACATAATTTCAGAACTAGAAAGACTTCTGTGCTAATCTTTATTCAATTAGAGATAACATTAAAATACATTTTCTGAGTTCATTAGTATCAGATTTTGGAAACTTGAGTAATACACATGTTGCACAAGGGTTTAGCATTTGAGACAAAGCAAGAAAAACTTAAAGCAATTTTTTATGAAAACAAGATTAGGTTGAGGAAGAACTACCAGTATTTTTATTAATATTCACCAGGCAATTTTTAAATAAATAGTGAAAACTGGAATGTAAAAACAGTAGATGGCAGTCTTCACCTATTACAATACTTGCAGGGTAAAAAAGGAAAATGCCTTACTGAGATTTGTTAAACTAAAAGCAACTGTTAATTTTACTAACTAAAAGCCACTATAGAAGTGGATTTTCCAAAGAAGATCAAAAAATATACCTGCAATGTTACTATACTCTATAAACAATGCATGATAATTTAGGTTCACAATTTCCACAAAATTATGTGAATTATTTTCTTCCTGTGAGAATAAAAAACTAGAAACACTGTTCTACCACTAGAATTATTTTGGTCATTTTAACAATGCAAAAGCAGTAAGTACAGGTAGAATCCAGACAGAGGACATATTTTGATCACATTAGCTTTTTTATGCTGTGTGAAGTGCATGTCTCATTTTTATTAGTTACAGCACAAAGCTCAGTAGAACTCAGCAAAGTACTTTGTAAAATACTTATAGAAATATACGTGTGAATGTCCAGTATGGCTAAAATTACTAAGTCTCCATACAAGGTGGCAAGGTTTTGTGAACCTGAATTCCTAAAATGTATTGACTCTGCACGGCATTTTAAGTCAAGTGATTGGTGTGCACCTATGGAATGGCTGACTAAGGCTGTGCTGCAGTTATGCTCAAGAGCAGCCTACCGTGTATCGCGGAGTCACGCAGCCGCAGCATGGCTGAGGTTGGAGGCACTTCCGGAGGTCACCTGATTCAACCTCCCTGCACAAGCAGCACCAGCCCAGGAATGCGTCAGTTGCCCAGGAATGTGTCCAGACAGCTTCTGAACATCTCCAAGTATGAAGACTCCACAACCTCTCTTGGCAACCTGTGCCAGTGCTCAATCACCCTCACAGTAAAAAAAAAAAGAAGTGTTTCCTGACGTCTAGGGGGAACCTCCTGTGTTTCAGTTTGTGCCCACTGCCTCTAGTCCTGTCACTGGGCACCACTGAAAACACCCTGTCTCTGTCTGCTTTATACCCTCCCCTCAGATATTTACAGATATTGACTAGATCTCCCATGAGCCTTCCTTCAATATTAGCTTCAAATTAGTATTTTCATGAAGCCATTAAAATCAATCTTGGCTAAGAAGCAAAATAGGCACAATAGTTGTGTATTAGGGTGGCATTATATAGGTGGCGTGTACTCCATAGGCACAAACTCAGTATCATTCACAAAGCTGGAGCCATGTATGTTTGGACCTTGTTCTTCCTGGTGTTCTTGTGCAATGTGATAGAGAAGGGCCACCTGCGACCAATTGTCCATTTCTTCCTGGTTTCAGATCTACAGAAAATGCTATCCACAAGAGAAGAAAGAAAATGGGATACAGAACTTCTTTCTCTGAACATTCATCATCATTCCGCCAACTCCTAAAGAGTGGCAGAAAGTATCTTCAGAGTGGCACAGTGAGAAGTACAGTTTACAGTTACAGATCTGTAACAGTGGTTTCCACTGTGGCTCCTTCTATTCTTTTTCTTTGAAATATCCAGCTTTCAGACTACATTTTGTTCTAACAAAACATCGGAGTAAAAGATGGTGTAAACTGCTTCTCTTTGCCATTGTTAATCAGGAAGAAGTAGGACAGTAACATGAGTGCTGTCTGTCTGCTGTCAAAGGAGTGGAAGATGAAAAAACACAGTTGTGTCAGTCAGCAGACATGACAACTCAAAGGATTGCAAGCTTCCATTTCAGGAGCATGTACATGTACAGTAGTGACACGAGCACTGTTACCTGGACAGAAATACCGTACTATACCTGTACGCTTCAATAGCTTTCCTGTCAGCCTCATCAGAGTCAGCTTCAGCTTCTTTCCGTTCTTCAAGATTCATTCTTTCAGAAAGTTTCACTAGAAACAACAAACAAATTAGTCAGCTTGTGTTCTCCAAAGTGTCTGCAAACATTTTAAATGTATGAGAAGTATTACACAGACATGGAATTAATGAAAGAAAATGATGTACTAATTTCAGAAATTAGTCGACTTTGGCATAACTCTGGGTAACACAGAAGGGAAAAAATGAAAATTATTTAACTTTAGCTATACAGGAAAATACAGAAATACAGGACTGGATTGTTACCAATTGTTCAGAATGTTAATCTTGCTTATACTGACCAGTTCTTTTATCAAATTATGAAAATCAGCTATCCATACAGGTTCCATGCCATAATGTTTGTCACTAACTGTATTGTATGCTTAATTCAGAATCCATTTTAAAACAACCAAGTGAAAATAATCAAAATAAAAATATAATTATTCTACAACATTTAAGTTACGAAAAGCATTATTGAAAATAACTCCAGTTTTCAAATTTTGTTATACTAATGGTATGTGTTTTTAATTTTACTTGCCTTCTGCTTCTTTCTGCAAGTATAAAACCATTTCTTCAGTTTCATCTTTTGGTTTTTCTTTTGGAGGAAGAATTCCAAAATGTCTCAGTACGTCATTCCATTCAGTATCTTCATTCGGATCCTGTTTTAATATTATGAAACAGAACTAAATCAACAAATCAGTCTTGTCTGCCCTTTTTTAAATCAAACCAAGCCTTTTTTCACTTTGGCATATACTAAGGATGTAACAAAAGGAAACCATTATTTAGAGGCTGGAATTTGTTCATGGACCATTCTGTATCATGAATTTTCATGTGTAATATTTCACTTCTGAACACAAAACAGCAAGAAAATAAGAAAGAAAACTCACAATGTAAGCACAGATGAAATAATGTCTCCAAAACATCATCTAAAAATGTATAAAAGATACATGGAAACCTACTTCAGAAACCCAAAACTACACAGCTTACTTCAACACGCTTAAAGAAATACAGATTTATACAGACAAGAATGTTGTATCAGTACTTTTATATTACTATTAAAAATAAGGTATTGAGACTGTGAATAAACATGTAAAAGCATACCTAGAATCAGAAGAAAAAGACCTTTTTATTTTAAATGAATTATTAATATTAAGGTCTCAACACAAGCTACTGCATACACTATGTAACACAGGACCTTTGTAGATGTTAAGTCTACATTCATGGTAATTTTAATTAAAAGGTTAAGATAATGGAACTGCGTATTGTTTATCAGATGGCACTTCTACTGAAATTATCACCTTAAAAGAATCTGTTTATTGCAACTGGACTGCTGTTGGAATGGTAGAAAAATAACACATTAGGAGGCTTCAGATATGGATTAGAAGTAGTAAAGCATATTTTAAAACAGGTTGTTAATCAAAAACTGTGGTATTTTTGGCCCTGAAATAACAACTTGTTTGAAAACCTCCATAAATCAATCTCTTTATAAATATGCCTATATCAGAAGTATTTAGGGTTACTCATAATTCCATAAATATGCAGCATCAAATGAACAAGAAGTACATTACAAAAATTTTACCTGAGAAAACATACAGGATTTCCACTAGATTACTGCCATGCCTATGAGTACTACATTGGCCTTCCCAGCTGACAGCTGCCTCGTTTTTATTCAACAAGGCTCTTGTACAGAATTTAACATGAGTATAATGAAACAAATTTTTATGCAGATCAATTGCTACACATGCCTCAAAGAATTTCACAGAGGTAAAAGAACTGCTTTGCATTTTAGATGAAAACATACTTGAGAAATCCACAAAGAGAGGAAATGGAATCATGCCATTGCTCACGAGGAAATTAAGTACATGGGTTTGCAAGAAGACTCATACCTCTGCCAGCTTCTCTGGGATGAGGAAGGAAGCGAGGCTTGGCAGGACTTGGAGTGGAAAAGAAGTGGCAATAGTTCATGACAGTTCCTCCAAGATTCCTATTATATGGGCTCAGCAGACTGCAGGCAAGGATACTGCCACCAATATTTACTACCAGTGGCACACCCTGGCTTTGCAAACACCTAGTGTCTTATTGCTAAGATAAAGCAGAGATTTCATACCTGATACTTTAACTGATTCCTCCTGCAAAGCTTCAACATGCAGATTTTGGATTAGAGATGACAACTCCATTGTAAATGATTATTAGATTTGGAAAACTATTTCCTGTAACATTCTACTTCTAAGAATATGGTTACTTCATCACCAAGTCTTTCAAATATACCAGCAAACTTACCCTAACTTTATCCACACATGAAAACATAGATACTAAATATTAAGAACAAATTATGTTTTCTCCTTCTTTGACTGAAAAGTAATTGATATAATCCACTCAAAAAAAAAGTAAAGCGAATCTCCATATATAATAAAAATTAATTAGTTACTAATGGGTCTGGAAAAGAGAAAATACAAATGAAGATTTTGTTATTGTGTCATTTCAAAGGGCTTACTTACATAAAAAGTCTTACCCTCAGTCTTAATGCAAGTTTTCAACCCTTCACCAAAGCAGAATTTTGACTTAGTTACAGCAAGGGTATCAAAAACTCCACAGAACTAGGAGGACTACTCCTCCACGGGAACTACTGAAGAAACACAAGTAATAACACACACTTTCTGGCCTTCATGTAAGATTTCCTGGCTTAAGTCAGGATCAGATTTCCCCACCAAACATAGCACAAATTATTATGAAGAATCACGAGGCATTAAAAATCATACTAAAAATCATCATAACTGGACATATAATTTCAAAAACACCCAGCAAAAAGGAATGCTCAAACAGAATTGGAATGTCAGTAATTGAGAAGATAAGCTCTGGCCAGTTTCTGCCAGGGAAGATTTTGACAGTCTTTCCATAGAATTTTACTTATACTGGTGTATTTTATACTATTTGTATTGAATACTTGCAACATTCAACAGGTTTGTGTAACCAGTTGTACATTGGACATTTTCCAGATGCTGTTACATTTACAAAATGTAGAAGCAAAAATCCTAGATTGCAGTAAATGAAACAGAAACCTATGTCTGATAAATCTGAACTCCAGTCTCAAAGAAGATCAGAAGCTCGCAAACCTTTGACAATCTTTCAACAAATCTAATTAAAAAATTAAAGTGTTTTAAAAGCTGGTGTTAAGTGATTAGTTCACGGTTGCAGCAATACGCATAGATGAAATAAATGAAAATGTGTCCAAAACCTCAGAAGGTATTTGATGGCAAGGGTGCAAAGGAGCCACGCAGCGGCAAAAGTGTTCCAATGTAAATTGGTTTCAGTGGGAAGCTACACTACTGAGCAGTAATATTCTTCTAGCAGGCCACAGTCCCAAGGAGAACAACTTCCCCTAACACTTCTCACTGCTGCTGATAATAATTACCACCAGCTTTACCAGGGCTGATGCCTCTATCAAGTCTGGGAACCCACAGGATGGGTAACTTCAGTCCTTGGGTCTAAGTAACACTTCTGATCAGTTGCATTTGCAGGGTTTCTTGGGGGGGTTAGGGGAAAGTGACATGAAACAAATTCGCATTGATGTTTTTAAAATACACTACATCTACGCCTCCCCAGCTAGCAAAGTGTGCTACTATTATTATTTTTATTATTACAGGACAGTAATGAGGGTTAATTCTTAACCGTTAGAAACGCCAACGGCCGCCCAGCTGCAT
>NW_008600737.1:0-217 GCF_000691845.1 Merops nubicus
GACTGTGAATTTTGTTAACTGTTACTGGAATTTAAAAAAGTTATTGCACTATTTCTAACTTATATGTTTATATTGTTCTAAAGTTCTGTTAACTTAATTTTTCCTTTTTATAAAATTTAAAAGGGTGAGATGTTGCAGTGAACCTCCTGGAGACAAAGGTTTCTGTTTCCTCTTTGTCCCCAAACATGGGCACACATCCAGACATTTCCATCTTTCC
>NW_008600737.1:505-728 GCF_000691845.1 Merops nubicus
GCCTCTTCGCTGAAGACCACCCTGGAGGTATTACCTGGGTCCTGCTGGGGGTGTTTCCTTCCCAGGCAAAACCAGCGGGTTTAAAACCCTCCAAATATATTTTCGAAAAGTAATAGTAGAATCACATAGATATTTTTTATTAAAGAGAGAGTGTAAAATGTGGTGATCCACAATTCAGGTGATGTGGTGATCCATGGTTTAGATGGCCATCAGATACTCTCCA
>NW_008600738.1:0-13271 GCF_000691845.1 Merops nubicus
CCAAACCAGTACACTGTTAAAGAATTAGAAGACTTTCTTAATTCAGAAGCAGAAATATAAAGGACATTCAAAATGCAATTAAATACTACATACTTGAAAAGCAATTTAGGAAAAAACAAGACTGGTGTAAACATAGTCTCTCTATAGTTGAGATACACTGTTTTACTTAATTTTCAGGGTTATTGGCAGCAATTTTTATCTCTCCTCATATCAAGTAGAAGCACTGGTTTTGTGTCAGAAGAGGAGCAGAGACTAAAAGATTTGGTGCTAAACCAAAGTTAGCTCTCTTTGTTACTTTTAGCAGTGGTCTAATAAGAATAAATACTAATGAAACTATTCACTAGATGTTGTTAAAGCAGAAGGGAAGCGGCTATCAAACCAAAAAATATTATTTAGTTCAAGTGTAAGGTCCCTATCAGTGAAAAGTTAGTTAATTGGCACTAGGCACAGAGATTTCTTTGGAATATTTCACTTTGAAACTTGGGGGGGGGGGGAAACATTGTTCAATTTGAGCAAGTCAGCTGTGAAGGCATGGAAAGGTTGGTGTACCAGCACTAGGAACATAAGGGAATTTGTAGTTCTTAATGGACTTCTTCCCATTAAATTAATATCTTTATTGCATAATTAACTAATAAAAAGCATGAAGAATAACCACGTTTTGACAGTTAGTGTAGTAGAAAATAGATCAGATGTTATTGTCTTCCTTTCTATTGTATTTTGTCTATATATATCCTTTTTAATTCACCTTCTGTCTGACTGCTGAGGCTATGCACCCTTTCAACATGCACAGCATTCTATGGTGTTATTAGAAACAAAAAAAAAAAAGGTATGAAGTGAAAACAGCATTTGTTTTTAACTGTGCACTGGAAAAGATAGATTCTGGATGTATGGGAGGAGTAGAAACACAGTTCAACCCAAGAGAGGTCAAAAAGTTACCATGAATACACATGCACCATAAATTATTTTTTTTTTATGCTTAAACTTTTTCCAGTGATCCACACAGACATAACAATATTTTCTTGGTTTTGTAGGATTATTTATCAGTCGGAAAGCATTTTATAAATGTCCTGGCTTGAGCTAAACCAGAACCAATTATCTGTTCAGTGATTTTACTTTTCAGCTACATCCCTTTAAGTGACTGCATTTTCTGAAGTTAATGACATATTTTTGCAGATGGCATCTGCTTCTAGTAGTGATAGTGCTCAATGTTTACGGTTACTAACAAAGATTGGTAATAGAATTGTTATTGGTGAGTTATTGGAACAGATTGGTACAGAAAGGCTCTTGATTATACCTGCTCGTATAGAAACCAACATCACTGCTAAATCTTGTGTACCACTTTGGAGTACCATAAGTGAAAAGGCCATAAGTAAATAGTCACACAGGCAGAGAAGAGTGGACAGGACAGGTGACCCAAAACTGACCGACAAAGTATTCCATTCCATAGATGTCAAATTCAATGTAAAGCTGAGGGTTCACTAGGGTAAAGTCTCTTCTTCAGTGGTTGGCAGCCAAGGAGCACTCTGTCTGTTCTTCTACCTCCAATCTCAATCCATGCATTCCTGAATCCCATTCCTATCTGCTGCTGAGTCCAATCTGGGCCTTCCCCAGTGCCCGCCCTGTGGTGGTGGTGTGGCCTTCATCAGTAAAGTTCAATATTGGGTTTGTATGCAGTTGTATATATTTTGTTATTTTCTTATTAATATTATGATCTTTTTATTGTTACTGTTTCACTAAAGCTGGTTTAGGTTTCATGGTTTTTTGTTTTGTTTTGTTTTGTTTTGTTTTGTTTTTTCCCAATCCATAAGTCTCTTACCCTTGTTTCTTTCCCTTCCTCTTCTGGGAAAGGACAGGGGTTAATAGAGAGCATCTGTCATTCAATTAACATCCAGTCCAGCCTCAACCCATGACAATAAGGAGTTAATTAGAGATGTCATATTTCTAATTGGAGCTGTCTGTTGGATTCAGTGATAACATGATAAATGGATGTGCCAAAGCTGGAAGTGGGCAGACTCAGGCTGGACATGAGGAAGAAGTTCTTCACCATGAGAGTGTTGAGACCCCGGAATGGGTTGCCCAGGGTGGTGGTTGAGGCCCCATCCCTGGGGGTCTTTAAGGCCAGGCTGGATGAGGCTCTGGGCAGCCTGGTCTAGTGGGAGGTGTCCCTGCTCATGGCAGAGGGGTTGGAACTGGGGAATCCTTGTGGTCCCTTCCAACCCTGACAGATTCTGATCTGTTTTAGCAGAGGACTTTAGAGCCCTAATGGCTCAATGGTTGGACTTGATGATCTTGAAGGTCCCTTCCAACCTGAAGGATTCTATGATTCTATGATCTTGGAATCATATTGCTGGCATGCAGACCAAGCAATACTTAAATTTGCATTATTTGCTTTCCACATATTAAAGCAGCTGAAATTTGCTACTCCATGGGATCCACTAGTGAAAAAGTTCATGAAGCAAGTAGAACCATTCAAAATTTTGTATATTTGTGAAAGGCTGTGTAGAATTCAACTATTGTTAGCAGTTCAAAATTATCCAGATTGCATGTTTTAGAGCATGCTAGAAAAATTAAAGGTGGAAACAGCTTCAGCAATTTCTTCGAATTTAAGCTAACTTGGAAAGGGAAAGTGAATAATCAGAGAAACTCAGAAAGAGGATTCTGTATCAGGAAGCGTTCTTTTTCCTGGTTACTCCCTGTTACCCGGGAAATCACCTGCGTATAAACGTTTGACTAAAATACAGTTCAGTCATGCAGCCTCAACAAAAATCTTAATGCCTATATGTCATGTTTTCATCAGCTGATAGTGAAATTTCTACAAATTCTGCTTGGAGCCACTGAACTCAACACATCATCGCACTGTGACAGATTGCATGATGGTACATAGTACATCTGCAGTTAAAGGTTTTCTCTCTAGTCAAATCTGCTCTAGTTTAACTAAAGATGTGATTTCAACTCCACAAGATGAGATGTGATAAGTTTGTCTTCTGTAATTCGATTCACACTTCATAGATATTGTTTAAGTCATTTTCACGTCAAGGTAAATCAACACATGCCAAGGTTGCACTGAGTGCAACCTCATGGACAGACTAACTCAAATCCCTTTTAACCAATATGAAAGTACACTGGTAAAACTTCAGTGTGGTATACACTCTCAGGGCTGGTAGCTGCAGCAAAAAAAGGTGCTTTGTGGCTTTTAGATGACATAGGCAACTGTGGAAATCTGTATGTCTAAAAAGGAGGCTCTGGAGGAGGCAGCATAAATAAAACAGAACAGCATTGCCTAAATAGCATAACAAAGATTTCCAGCTTGTACCATCTGAACCTTATTTTCACAATTCCTTGAACATGCTTTTACTGTTCTATTTTTTATTTTACAGGCTGTGTCAAGTATTAAATAGCTCCTACTGCTTAAATCCACCTACTCTTTGGTATTGCACAGTCTTCATAGCTGAGATGCATAATTAGGCTTTGATTTGCAGTTTTTAATTAGTAGCAGAAGCATCATCTAAGTAACAAGCTATAGTACAGAAGTAGCAGATTTAAGGAGGCAAGAGGCATAATAATTTAAATTATTCCTCCATATCGTTGGATCCTAAAAATGTAACCACTTAGGAAAAAAAACATGAACATATTGTAGGCAAATCACCAAAGCCCCATATGTTTTTAATAGAGCTGAAGTTTTAAAAAATGAAGTTTAAAAATTTTTGTTTAAAAATCCAGACTTGGAAATAATTTTGAAAATCTGTAGTACTACAAACTGAGAAAACAAGCATAATTTCTTCAGATATGGTGCTCTATGTCATAAAAGATACAGCAGATACAGAAGGAATCATGGGATGAGACAAGAAATTTTTAGAATATATGTTGGAAGTTCCTAGTATTAACTAAATGGAAGATCTTTTGAGACATTACAAATGTGTGCACACTGTCAGCATAAGAATTTCTTAAACACCCATACCAGACAATCAAGGAGTCCTGGATCTGGCCGGAGATCAGCTCCAATGCTGAAGAATGGGGGTAGGGGGGATAATTTCACTGTCCAATGAAACCTGTTTTAATCTTCACTGCCTGGAGAGGGATCAAATCCTGATTTACAAAGTTTTTTATGCCTTGTAACATCTTCTTGTTCATACCACTTATTCCAATATTCGTATTCAGTTCCTACTTGAACTTTGCTAAATCCATTGACTCGAGGACTCCCCACATTCACTACAACAGTTCCCTTTGCTTTGTGTCATAAAACGAGATAAAAGACATTGAGAATTATTAAATATTGAATATTGAGTTCACTATTATTTGCAGACTTTTTAAAGTAAACATAGCTAGGTTGTATAACTGTTTTCAGGTTAAAGTGTTTCTCCCTGTACCTCTTCTTGTCCCCTCTATCTGACCCCTCCATAGTCTTTAAATATCCTGAGACTGAGTAAAAATTACAGTATCCTTGCTGAGATCAGAGAGTAAATTTATCAGTATAGCAGCATTATTCCTTACTACTTGCCACCCTATTCTTTATTACCATAACATTTTGTTCCCATTTTGTACAATTGCTTCTCGTTAAACCAGACTCTTCATCCAGCTACACTCCAAACCAGACAGGCCCATTTCCTGATTTAATACAGGTAATTTGGAACCCTGTATGGCAATTAAAAAATTTATGTAACAGCTCTGGAGACATCTAAAGAGACCTTTTCTCCCTTCTAGAAACACAGTGACTAAATATTGCTTTCAGATCTCCTTCAGGCCATAAATACCAACCCAAACATCCAGAAAACAATGCAAAACATGAAGAAAATATGAGGCAGATTTAGTAGAACTGAAATAATGTTTTGATTCTCTCCTGGGACAAAAAAGTATATGAACTTTTCCTTTTATAGAATTTAATTCATCTGGAGATGAAGGCCTATTGGGAAAAAGCCAAACACTACTTCTACCTCAGATCTGGATGAGGAGAAAAATATTATCCTATGTCAGAGAAGGTAGGCAGCTGGAACTTGATGCATGACAGGTGTCAAAGTGTCACCTCATTTAAATCTGTGTTAGCTATGTAGGAAGTATTTCTCTGGATCCAAATATGTTTTTTTCTCCATCAGCAACCCTAAATTTACTCCTTCCTGTCTTTACTCAGTTAGAAAGAGCTACTACTTACAAAGCTCAAATTAAAGCTGATAATCTTTGCACTGCAATGAATGGCATTGAAATCCCTTCTCACTGTCCTCTGCAGGACTGCGCAATACTTACAGAACAGTCATAACCCATACAGTTAACACTACCTTAACTGGTTCAGACACCAGCAATGGCATTAATGTTGCAAGAGAAGAGCTCAGACGCACTTCGCAGTGAGAGCTCAGCTCCAGGCAGCTGTAACTATATTCTTATGAATACCTAACACAACTAGGTTAAAGTAGTCAGGGTTTGTCCACAGTAAACTGGAAATTATTCCTTTCAGCAAGTTTGAACTAGGTGCACTTCCTGTTGCTTGAGATAAAGCAACAGCAATTATCAGATCCCCCTTCAGAACTGAATTCAGCTGCCTGGCCAGCACCATTCGCAGAAAGCTCAGCTGATTCATCTCTGGCTAGAATTAACCGTATTCAAATTCTGTTAAAAATGACTCAATTATAATCACCAAAGTTTTTCACCCATCACTTACTTTAATGCATTTGACATAAAGCTGTGTTCATGTCTCTTATGACTGAGTTAATTTCTGAAATAGTTGCAAACAGAAAGATTGGTTCATTTGCCCCCAAAGCGTGTCATATTCATCAGAGGAAGAAGCACATCACATAGATGTCATTGTGCTCTCATGCACAGTTCTCATGCCTGAATGCATTCAGAAGACTGGTGTCGATCTGTGCTGCAGTGAGAAACACTTGGAAAAACACAGGTGTTCCCACCTGTGAACCCATTTCTGGTACTTTTTTTAGCTTTATCTACTCTTACTGGTTCCAGTGAGGACACTTGGGACTCACAGTGTGGGGGAAGATAATGTGCTATGAAAAAAAAGTTGGTGTCTTGGCCACAGTGGTGTCACTGAAAGAAGAGTAATATTAACATTCAGAGTAATCAGAGACAGACTATGCTAGTGATGAGCTTCAACTGTAGGCTTTTCAAGAGCTGTTACTCAGCAACTGAATTACTGAGAGCTCTCTGCCCAGAATAATGACCCAATTACTTATATTATCATTATATGAATGTTCAGCTCTTGCTTTGCTGTCTCAGGCAAGATGCACCAAAAAGAGAAATAAATGGAAGATGATGTAACCAGATAACCATGTAATACAGTATTGCCATTGCTAGTAGCAGGCCATAAGCTTCATACAGACTTATGAGGCCTTAGGACTAAGGCTTGCAGGCTTGCTCTGTCTGAACTTCTCTTGACCTGCCTCCAGCTTTGTTTCACTTAGTTTAGCTTGTGACAACTATTTCTCTTATTGACTATGTCTGTAGCTAATTTATTTTACTTTTGTTTATCTTTGTATAGTGAAACTTTATATACTTCTATATAGAAAGCAGTAACAAGCAGTTAACCCACACAGAATCAGGTATTTATGACTCTAATATGATGATGCAGTGAATAGAAAGACAGGCCTGGTACAACAGCAGAGATCTTAAGCAATGAAGACATGATGCAGTGAAGAGAGTTGTAAGCACTGGATGCTGAAAGAAAGGGCACCAACTAGCACTGGAGACCCCTCGACTATAAACAACATGCCCATCACCAGTTAAAGAGATGCAAACTTGTAGCTGGACAGAACTTGTTTTAGGGAGTAACAAAAACACAGTATCTAACACAGGGAAAAGCACCATACATAGTAAATTCAAGTGTAATGGAGAACTGTAGACCAATGACAACAGAGCAGAGGAATAAAAGCATGTCAGCAAATGCACAAAAATCTCTCCTAATCAATACTAGAGTGAGCAAGAGGAAACCACCAACACAAACATTATATTACTCATGGCAAAGGATTCAAGATGCTGACAGCTCACTGTAGCACACCACCAGTGCCGCCAGCATGAAACCATCAAGCTCAGCAGCCAACGAAGCAATGTAGACATGAGCCTAACACTGGCAGGTTGTCTCAGTTAGAAGGCAGAATGGTGTTCCCCCTCCCTTATCCCTTAGTTTTCCCAGCTAGAGAGATAAACAAAGGAAGGCGGGGGTAATAAAGGTTTACACCAGTTGAAAGTTAACAAATACGGAATATATTATTTAACAGGGAACAGAAAGGAAGAAGGGTAGGGATTAACATGGTAAAGGGATTGTAAGGGGTAACAAGGTAAGGAGGGATAAACTTCCAAAAATACAAAACCCAAATGCTGTGCTGAGGCTCCCCGGTACTGGATCTCTATGGATTAAGGTGGATTGAAGGTGGATGGACAATCCTTGGATGTGGATGGAGGCAGGGAATGAGTCTGTAGATTAGGCCCAGGTCCCAAGATGGCCACGGTCACGTGCAGCACAGGGAAACCACAAACAGCAGCAGAGTAGTGTGTCTCTGGCCAGGATCCCAGCAGAGAGAGAGAAGGGGGGGGTGTGGCCTCCCTTCCCCTTTACAGACCCCAGCAGGAAGTCCCAAAGACAGGAAGAGGGGAGTGCGAATAGAACAGGTCTCCGCCTCTCTTCATTCAGGCTTGTTCCTGGTTTTAGATTTCAAATCTCCACCCCCCAGGAGCAGCAGGACTTTCAAACCATCGCACAGGTGTAGTACAAACTAGGAAGTGTGTGTATAACAATAATAACTGTGTGACTATTTTTCTTCCTTTTTCTGTAATAGTTAAAACTAGACAAATAGTGGTTCTTGAATTAGACAAATTCTCAATTCTAATAACAATGAGTTCTTGACTTTATATATAAGGGGTGTTTCTTCTCTGACTGTAAACAAGATTTGGAGAGGTAACAATGAGCAGAAATTAAGAACACTTCTGTATGTGCTAAGAATGAAAAAAGGTACATCTCTAGAATAGGAGTATTCTCTGTTTTCCATGAATAGTTGAATACAGATAAATTAGCTCAGCCAGTTAATTTTATCACAAACACAGATGATATGAATACTATCAATAAAGGGAAGGTATAATAGCATCACACAAAACATAATGTGTTCTTCTTCTGTTTACATTTTGATAGAGTATGACAACATGGAAGGATTCAGTGTTATCAAAGCGTACTACTTTTAAATCTGGCCACTCACATAATTGCATATTGCACATAATTAATCTCTAATCTACATTGCCATGACAGATTATAAGAGCAAATTGCTTAAAAGGGTTCAGAGAAAGTATTGGATGTTTAAAGCAATGACTACATCTCAGGAACGATGAAGTGAACCAAAACCAATTCCTTCTCTGTTCCTTTTGCCAAATATCACATTCTCATCTGAAAAAAAAAAAAAAAAGCCACAAATTCGCTGACTTCCATCACGGGGTGATCTGTTAAAGGCATAGCAAATCACATGCTACAGGGTCACAAAACAATCTCTAGTGGAGTTTAAGGACAATCCCCATCTCTGATGAGTTCATCTGCTATTGCCTGTTTGCTTGCCTCTTCCTCACTGGCAACTGCTCAAGACAGTATTCTAAATTCTAAGAGAGAACTCATCTGATTCAGTATAGCAATGACTCAAAATCGAAATAGTATCCCAAAGAGGTAGAAAATATCCTAGTTTTTATTGTTAAGGCCACTGTTGATCAGTGACACACAGTGCATAGGTTCCTGAACTACACAAGCTGTGTCACAGAAGAGCAGTCATTTCTCAACTTTGAGTTATTATACAACATGCTGTCCTTCTCCGAATGAATAACTGCCTCAGGAAAAACAACAATTTGGCACATAACTGTTGACAGGAAAAGACATTTTTAAAAGTTGATGGAGAGAGAAGACAAATTTTTAAAATCTTGACTTGTGTCATAAATACCAAAGCCTACATTTTAGTTTTCATGTAACTGTCTGGTGAATGCAGGATTACCTGATTAAAAAAAAATAAACCCCTTCACACAACTACTACATTGTTATCTAGGTATCCTGAATTCTTTTAGGGTTCATTCAAATTACACCTGATAACAAGGAGAGGAGGAGCCCTTCAGATGCCAGCTGGAAGGATCAGTGAGTATACAGGCAAGGCACAGATAACAGAAATAAGATTTTTATATAACTCCTCTAATGTGTAGAATTTAGATTGTCAGAGACACTGAGCAAAATTATTCATAACCTGTAATTAAAACAGATGTTCTATATATAAAAGTGTGGTCAAAAGTAAAGCACAGTATCTGTTCTCAGCTATATAGCTGTATTGTCTGGTAAAATGTGGATATTAATCTAGCAGAAAGTGCCCTCTAACATAGGGAGACAAGAATTTCCTTCCCCTAACATTTCTCTGGGCTGAATATGCCTCAACTTTCAGGAGTCAGCTATGAGTTTTTCCAGATATGATTTCCACCCATTTTGTTTCAATGCCAGAAATTTGGATCCAGCGATATTTCTCAAAATTTTGATCCACTGATACTTCTAAAAAAAAAAAAAATGGGAACAGAGATGTCAAGTTTCTGAAGCTAGACTTGACAGTACTGAGAAACAGAAAGCATGCTTCCACTGATTCCTACTTGATTTCCTAAACAGATTAATTAAAAGACCACACACAGAGCCTTTTCCCAACATTTAGAAAAACACAGTAGTTTGTCACATTCTTCTTTCAATGACTGGTGAACATTTTTGCCTTTGAGTAGCTGCCTTCTTGCTGCTGACAAGCAAACAACCGTAAAGCAAAAGGTTTCTGTAACCTCTTGGTCTAGTTTCATCAAAGCTGAAAGGCAGGCACTTAACCAAGCATATGGGAACCTAAAATGCTATTTGTATACTCAGGAAAGCAGCTCAGGAAAACTTTCCTAACTTGTTTAGACACTCAAGACACCTTCAGAACCAATTTTTTTTAGCTTTTACAGTGCATCAATAGGAGGAAATAATGGTCTTTCCACAGGATATAAGTAAGCTTGCTAGCCTGCCATTTTGCAAGAGTCTAGCTTTAGCCCCAGTGCTTGGTCAAGCATTTTGGCAGCAAGGTGTGGATGGCATTATAGCATTCTCCTGCAGCTCATGCTGGTCCTCTCTCAGCCACCACAGCTGCTTCCTCTGCTGCCTCCCTGCATTTTCCACTGCTCACTCAAATCTTCTAATGGAACATGGGATATGATTTGTATTGAGTATTAAGATAAGCCAGTTTTATGCCCAAACAATATTAATAATTCAAAAATCTTGAGTTAAAATCATCATCTTCTCTTCGTTCACAACCTGAAATTTTCACAGTGGTAGTGAATTCATCCCCAGCTGTTTACAGAACTGTCAAGAAAGTCAGTTATGTTTCTCCACATAGAAAAGAAGGCAGAATATGCCACCTAGCTCTCCAAACTTCATTTCTAAAATTCGGCCATCCCACCACCAGGAGCAATTTGTGTAAGTGGTTTCTCTCTAGGCAGTCTTCAATAGCCTTGTCAGGAAGCAAAAAGCAAAACAAACCAACCAACCAAACAATACAATCAGAAATAATGGGTAATAAACAGGGAAGTGTAGCAATCTAATGCTCTTGTATTTTCTATTTTTATACACTGGGGACCAAATACAAAAGTTATGTGAATCAGTTAAGACTCAAATTTGTCCTAATTCTTGTGGTAAAGATTGATCTCAGTGAATCAGAAAGGTAATTGGGGGGTGGAGGGGAAGGGGAAATCTAGTTGCATATTCACTTCCCAGTAACAGAAAGATTGAAGCTTCTGTTTTTACATAGGTGGCTTTTCCCCATGCAGCAGTCTTCAACATTATTAAAAAAATCCTATGTACGTACATATATATACACATATGTTCATATAGACATATATATATGCACATATATACACACACATATGTACACACACGTGTAGACATAACAATGCATGTGTTTTAAAAGCCTGATTATTGTTTTACTGCCCCTAATCATTGGAATATTTTACACAATCTGTGTACAATCTGGGAAGAAATACATGATATTAAACAATTATAAACGGCACACCAGCAGCAGGGTTGTTTTTTCAATACACACATTTTAATGAGAAAAACAATAGAATTAAGGTGTACTCCACATTTTGTCCAGCCTGCACTTAAATAATTCACCCATGGTGTGGTCAGCTATTGGAATACAACCAGATTTATGGTACTGAGGCTTTGTTCATAGGACTGTCTAAACCAAAAATAATGTAGTTCCAGTATTTGCCCTAACCAATGGGATGAAGGGTTTCAATTAATGTCTTCTGCTTCCATAATTGCGATCAATCAGTTTACTTGATCAGAGAGATGGGGAAAGTCAAGAGGGAGCAAGAGGTGTGTACTACCACTGCTTTTTGGGGTTTGTGTGTCAACACCAGTTCTGTGGGTAGGTTCTTGCCAATTCTGCAACTGCATTTCTGCTTGTGTGCCAATATTGCTTTGACTTCCTTTTGTAATCTCACTCATCACATACTGTGAAATGCTCACTTTAATTTTTTTATTATTATTATTTTGATTATTTACTTTATAATGTTCACTCCTACCTTTTGAATAATAACAAAGCATTCAAGCACATTGTATCTTTTATCACTGTATCTCTCATGGCTATTGGCAATTCCTTTCTTGGTGAAGGCTTAGCAAGCTTTAAGCAAGTGAATAAAATGGCTTCACTAGAGAATAAAGTTTTTCACTTTTCTTCCTGAATGCGGTTTGTCCTCAGAAGAAAAACTGAGCTGCTTTTAGGTACAGATCAGAGAATAATAAAGACTCCTTCTGTACCATTTAATTTCTGCTTTGTTATGAATCTTTCCCACTTCATGTGGCTGGTGAGTGGGTTTGGTGCTCTGAACAGTAACCACATTACACTCAAATCTGGACAGCCTCTTAACCCTCTGCTGCAGTACAATGTCCTCTCATTAGATTAGCTGTGACTTTAGAGGAAAATAACCCATGGTTAGATAATCTATGCAAATTCAGCTATATTTAACAATAGCAAATTGGATATTGAATAATAGGTGCAAAACATGAGGATTTTCTGCAGAAAGAATAAATATGAGACTCATCTAGAAGTTTGTAGAAAGTATTACACTTACTTTACCTTACTTACTTCATACTGACACTGCCTATACTATGGTAATGTTCTTAGACTGCTGTGACAATATTGGGAACTTTTCCACTAGTCAAAATTTTTGAGATCTTAATATCTGTCTAACACATTTTAACATCAAATATGTTGTATGTCAGCAGAATACAGCCTGCTTTTAATGAAACTAGTACTTCAAGAGGGAGATTAAATCCTTGTACTGTTGTAACAGGCAAAGCTCACCCTAGATAGGGGCCGGTGGTCAGAAGATCTCGCGATGTAACAGAAAGCTTAGACCGCCCACGATGGGCGTTGTGAGCGAGGCTTATCATATATAAGCAATTGCAGCGATGCAATAAACGTCATTTGCAGTATCCTCCACATTGGAGCCTGTGTCTTGATGGCCCTCAATGGCAGAGGTTGAGGTGCCGCGATCCCTGGTCCAGGTGTTGGCAAAAACAAGTGGTGACCCCAATGAGATCGACGAGTGGGCCATGAGCAGGACTCATGTGCGGGCGCCATGGGGCACGGGTGTGGCCAGACGATGTCGGAGACGGAACATGTGATTAAGGTACTGAAAACCTTAGCTAAGGAAGCAGGCCTGAAGCTGAAATCAGGCCCTGTGCGGGCATGCATCCAATGGATGATCGCCCCAGGGGTTGATTACCACCCCACCTGAGATTTTTAATAAGCGCCTATGGCTCCGGATAAAGGCGGAGCTCACGGAGCAAGCCTTGGGGGGAAAGCTGCAGCATTGTGAAACCTTCTGTACGATGCTGCGGCCAGCGTCTTTGGGACAGCAAGTGAACCATGCGTGGCAGGTGGCATGGCAATATATGGGAGGAGAGGAGGAGGAACCAGGGAGTGGGAAACTTCTACCGAAGCGAGAGATAAAGGGACCCCCTCAGTACAGACTGCAGCAAAGACTGGCCCATCACTGTGTGGTTCAGATACAGAGGGTGGCAGCGAACAGAGTGAGGAGGGAGAGAGCATGCAGTGCTTTCCTGTGGGTCCAAAAAATCCTTTCCATCCCTCTCCTGCGATGGTCGAGGAGCCGGAACAGCAGCTAGGACAAATGATATTGTTGGGGGGACAGGAACGGCAGACCCAAGAGTTAGAATAAATGGAGGCGGCGGCATGGGTGCGGAAGTGGCGCAGCAGCGGAACCTGGCCCTGGCT
>NW_008600739.1:0-11893 GCF_000691845.1 Merops nubicus
TACATATATATATACACACATATATATGTGTATATACATATATATGTACTTTTATACAGTTTTTTATATATATAAATTATGTTGTCATGGTGAGAGGACTTGGTGAAATTAGACTTAAGAAAATTGGGCAACGTATCCCCAAGCAATAAATAAACTATCATCTGCCTTGTTTACAAACATAGTTCAAAAACCTTCTTTGGCCATATACCCCCTTGCTGTTACCACCTTAGCAGTAGTTAGATTTATGTCCTGAAGCCATAGTTACAGATTAGCAATTAATCAATGACAAATAGGCATGTATAAAAATAATCCAAACTCTTAAAAACAAAGCAATTGGATACCAGCACTACTGGTTGTGCTTCCTCTCTTGCAGTGGAGGTCTATGCAAGCCAACTTTCAGCTTTATCTGGAAAAATGGTATAGCTGCAAACCAGTATGTAGGCCTATAATGCTTTTCTTTAGAGAATTCCTTCCGCTGAGCCTGCCACTGAAGATGAGGAAGAAGAATTTAAAGAGATTTTGTGTATTCATTATAAAGACTGGAGATACAAAGTGCTGGGGTTAAACCCCCAGCCCTGAATGAGGGTTGGCATATGGACGATGTCCACAACCAGGCAAGAAAGACCCTCCTGATTGGTTTTCACCCAGGGTCTGGCCAGCCTTGGGTGGGAACTGATGAGGAGATCACCACCAGCTGCCCCTGCCTTCCACATGAACTTGGAGATGGGGCAAGAAGCCACCTCTGTAAGAGCTGACTCTGCTTGCAGGGGGGCTGGTCCATACAGTGTATGTGCTGTGTGGAGATTCTGGTTATTGGAAGGGCTTCCTGACTCTTCATGGCAAGAGGAGTTCCTAGGGTGACAGGGCCAGAACATGAAGCTGTCTTGGAGTCCCCACTCCATAACTGGGCTCCTGGCCTGGCTGCTCCCATCTCCCATGGCTTTGATGCTCACTACCATCTCCCATGGCTTGGCTTGCTCCCTCTTCACATCCCCTGTGGTGTGTGAGTTCATTGACTTGTTCCTCCCGCTGGCTGTCTGGCACTTTGGATCTCTGGTGAGTGATGTGGGAGTGGAGGGAGGAGTCTGGCTGCTGCTCTGCCTGTTGATGTCAACATCATTCTGTATTGGGCAAGTGGTCAGCAGAAAATCATAATTTTTTTTTTTCCTTCTAAAATCAAACAAAGCTTTATCTCTTCTTTGTTATTCTTAGAAGACCTGTGGAGGTTTTTGGGTTTTGGTTTGTTTGGTTGGTTGGTTTTTTGGTTTTTTTTTAAATGTCTTCAGTCCCTGAGCACTAAACAACTGGTTCATACAGAAAACAGGTTGATAAAATGCAGAAATGTGCAAGAATTATTGTTGAAATCCATACTTGTTACAGCTTACATTTTGGGAGACATCCTGCAATTTGCCTATATTGTGTTTGAATGAATAATATTAATATGAAGTGTGAATTTTAGAAATATATAGTAGAAAGCTTTCTTCACAGATTCCCAACACTTCTGTACAACACTGCTGTCTACTGGGACACTTGTTCAAACCACACTGAAGCCTATAGAAATGGCAGAGAATAATACCCCCACTGGCAGAACAGCAAATAGATGCCCAACACTAACACTGCTTTCATTAGCTGTAACATTCTCCACCACCTCTAGCTACTGCCCTTCACTGGTACCAGAGATAAGTAGGTATTTAGTCTTTAAATTACAAACTTAATCTAACTTCCAGAAAGGGAGCTCTTGTTATTTGGGATTAAGAAGCAGAATGGACAGGAGCTTCAGAGCTTTCACATTTATTTTCATTTCAGTCTAGTGAATAAGCATCAGTACCAGACAGTCTATATCAAATCAGCTGTAAAACAGTAGATATAAAAGCAGCATTCTTTTGCCTAGATGATTATATCTATTAACACACAAAAAAAAAAAAAAAAAAAAAAAAAAAACACATTTGATGTATATGTGAAGAATTCCAACAGTGGTCTTTTTGATGTCAGGTATGAAAGAGCATGCACTTCATTAAATGGCACATCAAAAGGATGAAAATGCAATCATTAATCTATGTTTTATGACATTCTCCTTACAATGTATTGTAGAAATTCATCAAATAGCAACAAGGTCCTGAAAAATCCCTGGAGTGGTAGAAGGACTCTTCATAGTTTTCATTATCTCTACCTTTTAAATTTCTTAAGTCCTCTCTCCATTTTATACCTGAAGATAGCCACACTGGTCCTATTTTCACCAATATAATTTTAAAATCTGCATAACAGAGGCAAAGCTAGGGATGTAAAGGGTAAACACTGTGCTTAAATCCTTTGTCTTGGCAACAAATTACAGCATTTGATCTATTTGAGCCTCAGAGCACACTGAACTCTTGGTGTGGTGAAAGAAGCTTCATGGACACCTTTTGACTTTCTTCATTTCACACAAAGCTTGATGAATTTTTGCCTGATGAAGAAATGTCATTTAATTTGCTGTTACAGCTTTCCTGTTGTATTTGCATTCCCTAAGTATGCTATTGAAAAAGCTTGCTGCAAGGATGTTTATTTAAACAGAAGCTGAAAGTAAATATTGGAGGAGATTCACAGAAGATTCCTTATGCAGCCTGTAAATGAGAATATTAACACTGGAAATAGGTTTCTACAGTATAATATTTATCCAATAACAATAATTGTGACCTCTTTATGCTATTAAAACCAATCAATATGGTTGGAAATAAACATGTAGATGTTCATTATATCAGAGAAACTATTCTATTGAAAATATTTCCATTCTAACTATGGAATAAAAGTAAATACAAAAGAAAGAAAAAACAGTTTTCAGTATGCACTACCAGAGGGGAAGAAGGAGAGTTTAAGTTTTCAGGCTGCAGGATTTGTCAAAGCAAATTTTGTCATTTAAAAATGCCTCTTGTATTACCTACTTACAGGGACACATATATCATTCAATTATTAAAGAAGTGATATCATATGACATACCAGCATAATTTGCTTTCCATACTTCCATTATCAAATGCTAAGAATAATCATGTCGATGGTTCTGAGCCACCTGCCACAGGGAAAAATTGACCAAGAAAATGTTAGTAATTCTGAGTGGAGGATAAATTCAACACTTCTCTAGTCTTTTCATAAGCTTTTGAAGAACACCACTGTTTTCCATGCGGCATGCCCTTTTGATAGCAATCATTTAGATTTACTCACTAAAAATCTAGTGTTTGGCATACAGGGATTGTGATGTTTGAAAAAAATTTGCTCTATGTCTGTCAATGGAGAACAAACCCTACAGGTGAAAGACCTGGCCAGAGGGCACAAAGGCCTCCCCAGACCCACATGGGCTCCTCCTAGGGAGTCTGGAGTTGCTTGATACTGAGGAGGAGAAGCATCCCCAAGACACAGATTCCTTTTCCCTCATGCCTTTTAAGGTTTTTACTGCAAAGCAGATAACAGTATAATCTTGCCTCCTGCATTGAATTTAACTCAAACTCTGGCCCCATACCATGTTTAAATTGGCTGCATACACCCATAAATCAAGTGGCCTCCCTAAGATGATGGGGAAGCTGTCTGGAGATGAGAGGAAAGCCTTGCACCATCAAGGACCCAGAGGCTTTTGTGATCAGGGAAGGCAAAATAAAGATAATGGAGATCTTCACAGTGATGAACTTCTGTGGGAAACGAAAACCCATGGCAACAACTCAAGAATATACAATGAGAGCCATAGAGGGTTGGTCTCCTGGCCACATGTTCAACTATTTTTACCACTTAGAGGTATTAATTGATTATGGGGGAATAATATAAATGGATTTGCTTTCCTTGCCAGGCTGGCAACGAGTGCTGACTTGGTGCCTGGCATTAGAGTCTGATGGGGCATGTGCAGATGTTTCTGCCCTAGCACTGCCATCAGGTGTGCAACACACAGAAGAGCTGCACCAAGGCTACAACTGAAAAAAACCTCTCATCCATCACAGAAGAATTGTGAAACATCTGCTTCCTGTGTTTGACCCACTGCCTTCATGTGAGGTAGGGAGCATCCCCATGCCTTACTCTGGATGCTGTGCCAAGAGCAAGGGGCTTTGAGGTGTCTCCCTGGGCTGGAGGCATGGGGTGAGCAGGCATCCCTGGGGACCTATGGGTACCACAGGGAGCAGCCAAACTCCTTGGGACAAATGTCTAGAGAAGCACCTTTCTCCAGCAGTCAAATTAGAGAGGTATCAGCATGTTAGCTTTTGCAAGGACAACAGTTCTTAAGACTCTGTTCCCTCTTGGAGGCTGACTCTTGCCTGGGTTAAGGTCTTAACAGTTTCCTCACAAGCCACAGTGCTCTGAGAGACAAACCTTTACTCCTCATGTGCACAAATGAGTTAAATTAAACCCTGACATATGGGCCTTTGGTGATTTCAGCCTATTAAAGCCAAGCTGAATTCAACTTGTGTTGTTTTAGTAGGGCAACTGGTACTAAACCACAAGCATGCAGGTGTGCAGTAGCACCTGCATGAACCCACTGCTGCCTATCTGAACCATTGCTTGCTTTGGTATCAAAGCAAACAAACTAGCAATTCCCAGGTGCCTTGGGCTGTGTCTGAACCTTGCAGCTTGCTCAGCTCTGCTCCAGCTGCAAACCCTCTCACTACTGTTTGTTTACATTCAAAAACCATGATCATCACATTATGCACTAAAGCACACTTTGGATCAACCAGGCCTGTCTGAAAGCCTAAGAGGAGTGAGAATGTTCTTTCTAGTACCATTTCACAGGCAGAGAAGGATGAGTTACAGCAGCCTTTACCCAGGCTTCACGTAGGTGAGATTTTGTCTTCCATCACCACAAAATGCTCACAATCCTTACATCTCCTCCATGCAGCAAATTGCACAAGCAGTAACATAGATGTCCCTAAACCAGCTGAATCAAACTGGCATCTTTTGAGTCATTCCTTGTATACTGGTAATTAAACAGAAAACAGTACTTCAGAGTTCCTGCTTGGACTTTTTGGCATTCAGCAAGGAAAACATCTCTGAACATCCCCCTTTTCTATCAAGTTTTTCTCCCTTTACTCTGAAGGTCAAAGGTTTAATTTGTATGCTCGTCTCTCTCTTTCACTTTCCAACATATCCCTAATTGAAATTTGACACATATCCCCATTAGCTGAATTTATTCTTTTTCCACGCATCATTAACAATGCTCTTTGCTATATTACAACGCTAATGCTCATCATAAAATGCTCTCCTATGCAACGTGGCTTACAATGGATGGTGATTGATGGTATCAGAGGTAACATGGAATCTAGAAGGTATAGCTTTACACACTGAAATTGCAGGCTGTGGCAGGAATCTCAACAGTCAGGGACAGATCCCGACTTTGCAAGGTCTATTAGAAGGTGTAAAACAGCAGCTGACTTCTCTGGCACAGCTAAAGCAGAATCCATCCACTCCTGCATCCTCTGAACCCAAGTCTGTCACACTGAACTACTTCTGGCTGAACTTGATCTTAATCTACATAACTCACCTTAAATGCTGAGTATAATTTTCTGCACTAAATTGTGCACAATTGGGTCTTGTAACTAGAAAAATGAAAGGCAAAACCATAAATGCAAATGAGCTTTTCATTTTAAAACTGCAATTTCCTTTTCTGATGTACTGTACCGCTTGTCCATGAAGTTTTGTCTTTTTTGGAAAATGACATTTTCTTACGGTGCACAAGTTTCACAGGTTGTCATGGAAACTGGCCTTCTCTTTCTCCCTCTTTGTCTCCAAGTCTTTCACCTTGAGAGGAAAATGGTTGTCATTTACAGTGCATAATTTTGCAGGTTAAACTTTCTATGATCACCCAGATAGTGATGAAATACAATCCCAGAGTTCAGGGACAGGGGAAGAGGGGAGAGTGCTCATGTAATTCTAAAGGTGACAGTCAAATCCTTCAGTGTTTTTTACCCTCACTTCAGCTGCAGGGGCAAAGAGTGCAAGTCTGACACACCAAGTAAATGACCTGGGCACTCTGCTTTAAGGTTTGTTTACATGGCACAGGGAACAGGCTCCAGCTTCTCCTGCCCTTCTCCAACGGGTGATGCACTGAGCCAGATGAAACACCTTTGTAGCTAGGAAACAGAGCTCAGTTTTACCACAATATTGGCCAAGATAAAGTGAGGTCTCCTAAGGCAAGAATGAGGATTGCCTCAGAAAAAAAAAAACAAACATTATTTCAATCAACTTGTTGGTTATTCAACCCAACTGAAGGAATGTGCCAGAGGAAAGAGGGACTAGAAAGGGTTTGGTTTGTATTTTTTTCTAGACCCACAGACCTTTCCCCTTGCCTAAGACTGTTTTTAGTCTCCATTCAGGGGTTGTGTGTCCTAGGCTGCAACTTGTGAGTAAAAAAGCTCTAAATGCAGGCACTAGCACAAAGTGGATGTTCTTGGAGTGGCTGCACAGAAGGGATCAGAAACTGGTGTCAATGTGCTCCAGCGATGGGGGCTTTGCCATGGCCATATAACATAACTGCAACCAAGTCCAGAATATGATGTCCTAAATTCAGGGACAAAATCCCTTCTCAATCTTCCATCCACTTGGAGACTGTTTGCTCATAAAACCTGAAGTGTGTGTAAGAAACATTTATATACATAAAAATATCTTAAGGAAAATTGAAGGGCAGCAGCACAAGCAAAAGACCTGCTGCTTTTATGGCCAACCTGAAACAAGAAACATTGGCAATCCTTATTGTAAGTGCAGTCTTTGAGGTGAATTTGGATAAATTTTGGATGATCAGCTGAACCTCTGAATGTTTGTCAGCATTATCTGAGGCTTACCAACCACTCACTTTAACCCCTACAAACCAATTAGCTAATGTGTGTAAATGCTTGAGGAATGATTAGTCAGGAGCAGTCATTTTAGTAGCACATATTTAGCAGGGAGAAAAATGGATGTTAAAAAGGAGGCTATTTAGCAAATGAGTGCTTGAAAGCTAAAAGCAGTAATAAAAAGTTTATTAGTCTTTTTTTTTCACTACCAATTTCACCTGTGGGAATCTGTGTGACTATATTCTCTGCATTAGAATATTCAGCTCAACAGAGGATTTTTTTTCAGCTTTTAATGAATAGCTCTGCTGTGTGCTGCATGGTGTGAAGAGAAGAAATTTGAAAAAGGCTTTGCAGGAACACTACATTGCACTTTTATTTGAAGAAACACCTAATATGTTTTGCAGCTGTTTCCTACAGATGTTGTACATATGCTTAAAGGTCAGTGTTCTTTTGAGAGCACCCATAGTCCCACTATTTAGATAACAACCAAACGTTTCCTGCCAGGATAAGGTGTTTTAAACACAAAATGTTACAGAAATAAAAGAATCTAATCAGCAGATGAGGAGTGGGAAACGGATAACTCTGAAGGAAAACTGCCCTAATATTTTGACTGCTGTCCCAGATTTAGAGTGATGAGACTGGTCCCATGGAAAGAAACCTTGGGGATGGATATTAGGAGGTGGAGAAGTTGTGTTGCCTCATGGCTCTCACTCCTTCAGCCAGCCTGTCCCTGAGAGCTATCTAACCACATCACCTTGCTGAGGTCAAGTGCCCAGGCTCACCCAGTTCACTTAAAAAACCATATCTGCCTTGTAAGCTACCATGAAATAAGAAAAGAACCACTCCTTCAGAAGAACAATAAGACTTTGAGACATCAAATTTTAAGATTGCTGTGATATTCAGAGGGGGCTAAGGGGGTGGGTGAGAAGAATAATCAGAGTAGGATCATTCTTGAATTTCTGAAAAACCCAAAAATGCAGAAGGTGCTCAGTTCTGTGCTGGTCCCTATGAAAGACAGAAAGAAAAAATACAGTCTAGCCTGGCTGTAACATGCTATTTGCCCTGAGAATTAGTACAGGCCGTTATAAGTAAAAGGCATAGGTTTAATCCTGGAATTATTTTTTTTTTCTAATTATGAAATTTGTCCTGTAAATGATAGCAATAGCTTTTAAAACACATTATCAAGTAAAACTGAATGGCAAGACTTTCAGATGTTGATGTTTGAGTTAGCATTAGATGGTGGTGAGAATGGCCTCCAAATAACCTCCAAGAAAATGATGGAGAAGATTGTAATTCCAGTAGTCCCAGATTATTTGCTGAAAACTAAACTGCAACTCACAGGTATTTTCCTTAGGGTATTTGGTCTTCATATTCTGGTGCAGCCTAAGTGACTCCACATCATGGAAGTAAATGTTCTTTTCCTTGAAACACCATGTCTGCCTCTGTTCTCTGCATCCAGTCACCTACAGATCTGGTCAGGAACAGTTTTTACAAAGAGAAAACTGAGCAAGTTATGATACTTTCATAATAGCCCCTTATCCACCTGGTAGTTTATGAGAGGTTTCATATACCTATTTACTTCAGGTATTTATTCAAATACATTGTACATTAGCAAGCTGTCACGGTACTTAAAGGTATCTCTCAGTTGCATATAAAGGAAGTGCACATAATTACCATTTATGTCTTTATGGTATTTTATGACAAGAAAGTAGCACAAACTATCTTGGGTTCTATTGCAGAATACAAATTCTTCTCAAAATATTGGTGAGCTAGTCAGAAATATTTTATAATTCCTCTGTCTTCAAGTGCCCATTAAGCATTTTGGGGTATGTTTTCCTTTCCTCTTGGAGACATCTTTTTCTCCTTAACAGATGAAAGCTCATGTTCTTTAGATTAATTTGTGTCCCCCAAACTTGCCAACAGAGGCACAAACAGGTCTGACCATCATGTGCACATTATGCTTATAGCCAGCTTGCCACAGGCTCAGGGTCACTTTGGATTTGTCGATTCACAGACTCAGGTTGTCCAGGTTTCTTCTCACTCGTGCTGTGTCAGTCTACTGTATTTGCAATGTAACTTGTTTTCTTGGATGTGTTTGCACAGGAAAACAAGGCCATCATCTCAGTTAATCTTCCTTAAAACTAGCATGATACCAATAAACAAGCAAATCTCTGTGTATTGCTCCAAGGAAAGCCAACTGACGAGCATTCTGCATTTGATTTCTGATGATCCTTCAAACAAGGTTGTGTTGCCTTGTTTTACTTTTTATAACAAAAACAAACCCACCCCTCTGAACCTAACAAGCTGCAGTTGTGTATTTGTGGAGTTTTCTACAGTCTCCCTTTCACTGAGTTGAAGGATGAGGGCAGGAGGAGCTGCATCCTAACAGCCAAGAGAGATCATTCATGTGGCTGATCTGCTTCAGCCCCAGCCCCGGAGAGATGTAGGGCTCAGTCTTTTGATAAAAGTGGATGGAAAGCCTTTTTCATACAATTACTCTGAGCTAAAAAGAAAAAAAAGTTCTTAGACTGGTAGTGAAGTGATAAAAGGTCTAAGCCTTCTAGTATTCATAAAGAAAAGAAGCTAAAGGCAGGCAGCCAAGAAGAGATAGTAAAAAGGACACTGAATGTCATGTAAATGTCTGTATTTTTTGCAATGTATCTCACAAGGGGAAAAAATCTTACTGGTTTTAAGACATGATAATTTAAGGAAAAGACTGTAAAGTGTCCTGACTCTAAAATACAAACTCAGAAGAACAGGGAATATTCACTGTACAGAGGGAAACTTCATTGTTACTTCTGAGCTCTTGGGTCATCATTTCTCAGTGCAAGGAACACTGTACAGTAACAGGAAACAGCTGACTGAATTTATGAAGACTGATGTTCTAGTGCAGTATCTACTACCAGCTCTTTGCTATCCTGAAGCAAACCTAAGCTTCAAGCTGCCTAAAGAATGAATGCAGGATGCTGGGGTACTAGAGCTGCTTTTGTCTGCTACATTGATCCAGAATTTGCATTGGGGGGGGGAAAGGAAATTTAGTAGGCTATTCCTTCAGGCCACTTGCAGCTCATAAAAATCAGTCTTGTTCACAGGAAGCACAATAAACGTTGTGATAATTGCTGAAGTTACTGCACTGATTTCTGCTGTTCTTGCATACTGAGCTGCAACATCCCAAGATGAAAGAATAAATGAACAGAGATGTTAGTTTTGATTAAGCTGTCAACCCCATGAAGAAGATGATTAAATTTGCAATGGGAAGGCACTGTCCATTTGCAAAATTACCTTGACTTGCACTTAAAAAAATACACTGTAGCTCCACAGTTGTAATTCTTGGTGGCTTTCCCTTCAAATGTACCTCTTCATGGGCACAGCAAGTTAATAAACTATGAAGCAAAAGTTAATTGCAGGGAAAAAAAAAAAAAAGGGATATGTTGGCTATGATTGGGAGGTTTATGCACTTAATGTGTTCATTCACAGTGTTGCCCAGTGTACTATTGGTCATGTAACACCCCCACATACCTTAATTCTGTCACACTGGCAGAGTGAGCAATGCCACAGAGGCGTATGGTGGTGCCCAGACATGGCTAAACAAAGCCACCTGCTTTATCTTCACTCCCAGTCAAACCCCAGTCTGTTCCCAGTTTTGGTCACTGTAAATTGATGCTGGGGGCTCCCCCACTCTTGTCAATACACACATATTTGATCCATAGCAGTACAACTGTGATCAGGGCTTTCTATAGATGGGAAACATGGAATATACCCCGAGAAACTCCATAAATAACAGTAAATGTTTGTTTTTTCTAGCTTTTTTGAAATGCTGTTGGAAGTGTTTTGCTTAGTCCACTGAGAAACATTCTAAACATGGCAAGAAGTGACTGTCCCAGCAAGAGTATTTCCAAGCCTTGAAGCTCTTGCTAAATACTCAGTTTAAGGATGAAGCAATGACTTAAATTATTACCATTTCATCACCTCTATCTGTATTTTTAAGTGTTACACGATGATTTAGCAAAAAGGTTCCCATTCTGCTGAGAAACCCTTAAAATGTTTGCTTGGTGCCTAGGCAAGTAACTTTCAGGCCTCCTCTAAGGACAAGGCAAGGCACAAAAGCTAAGCCACAGCAGCAGGGAGCTGACAACTTGGGAGTATACAAGCTTAAACAAGCTTCACTTATTAAAAGAAAAATGTAAGCTTCTTTTCTGTGGCATGTACTGCACAGAGAGAGTTCTATGATTACATGCTGTGCCAGTGGACCCTAATCTCCACCAGCAAAAGGAAATAGGTCAGCAGAACAA
Source organism: Merops nubicus (assembly GCF_000691845.1). NCBI lineage: Eukaryota > Metazoa > Chordata > Aves > Coraciiformes > Meropidae > Merops > Merops nubicus. The sequence goes on from NW_008600739.1 coordinate 11,072, forward strand.
TTAGGACCAAAGCAGTGTGTAGCCTCCTCAGCTCGGATTCCTCAAGTGAACACCCACAGATTACTTGAGCTTTAGGCACAGGTTGTTGCCACAGTGTAAAGAAAGGTAGATCTGAGATACTCCCCCAAAAAATGTCAAGCAACTACCTGTCAGTTTTCTGCATTTTATTCACTGTGACATTCTTGACTATTGCTCACAAAAGGAAATTACTTGCTCTATCTTCCACTGCCCATAGCCATGGGTGATGAAATGGAAGAGTATACTTAGGGAGGTATTTATTTGGACTTCTTCTCAGATGAAGTAACAAATATTTGAATTCTATGACATGCTTGCTCCTGAAACGGAAATAGTGTATATCTTTTCTAAGAAACAAGGAGGAAGCAACTGGATTTTCATTGTGTTGACATGACAGCTGAAGACACAGGAGTGCAAATATAGAATGACAACATGAAAGCAGTAAATAATGAGAAACATCAAGCAGATGGAGGAAAAATAGACTCTCTAATAGCTAAAGACTAGCTAAGATATGGTAATTTGAGTGAAAGATTACTTTCATGATATCTTAATTATAAAAAAAAAGTCTCTGCGTGTGGCAAAAGCTGATGAGAAAAGGAAATCTTAAGAGTGCCATTTAAACTTTTTAAAAAATATATCATTTCATATTTTAAAATGCAAAAAATGCTGATATGGTTTTTAGGATAACTGAAGGTCCCTAGTCTCACAGCCTTAAAATAAGAAAAACAACTCTATTTTGTTTGTTCTATCTTCTATTAAGCAAATAGCCCAGAAGAAATGTAGATGTCTTCCAGACTGCCTCTCCTG
>NW_008600739.1:11911-18677 GCF_000691845.1 Merops nubicus
GACTTTTGTTACACTGAAAGGGTTTATGGTTCCTGTCAAATGGATCTTCATATAGAAGCAGTGAGTTCGTTGAGGTTGATGAGCATACCAGTCAGTCAGGCTAAAATAAAAAAAAAAAAGGCATAGTGCTCCTATGATGGATATGACAGATTAAACAAGGAAAGCTATTCACCAAGGTACAGCTTGACAAGGCCCTTGTAGACCACGTGTCAGGTTTTGGAGGGTTAGGTACTCCAAATCACACTAGGACAACTGAGTCCATTTTTCTTCTCTGGGCAAACTACTGATTTAGTGGTCTAATAATCATGCTCATAAATGGTCCAGCTGACAGGTGACTCCTATGTACCCTATTACAAAGTGCCACATGCCCCTTTCAGTTGGTGACTGTGACTGCAGCAAAGCATCAGTCAGGCCCTGAAGACTGGATCTCAGAGAAGAGGGAGATATGGTTAGCACCTGCCCTGTTGGTGTATGGCTGTTAGAGACTATTTTAAATGTTTTGAAAACATGGAGAAGTAAAAGAAGGTTTTGTCTGAAATAATAAAGAAATTAAATAATGTGTGATCAGAGTAATGCAGACCAACCAGAAATTTCCTTTAGAAGCTGTCACCTCAGGATGTCTTTACACTCTCCAAAGACAAAGCAGAGTCCAACTGCTTAATTATCTTTTATTATCTGGATGCAAACCACTACTAATCCTCGCCTGTTTGACCTGGCACTTTCATTTGTCACGTTTAAGCACATAATACATCAGAACTGGGTGTTTTTTTAGTGTCACTAAGACCTCAAACTCCTTGGCCATGAAAGGAAAGAGAAACGCTTTCTGCCACCCAGAAAGCCTTCCCTACCTTGCAGAATGGGTCCCACTGTTAATTGCCAAGAGGCAGAAGGTTGCAGAAGTTAGCTACTAATGCTTTCTCAGGCCTTTTAATCAGGAAAGGGTCATATTACAGCTGAAATAAGATGTTCTTCTCATTAAGGCAATGAATTTCAGACAAAGATTAAATTCTTGATCCAGGCAGAGATTTGTCACAGAGGGCAAATCAATTAAAATTTCTGTTACCCACCAGTAAGTGGGATAATTATTTGTTTTCCAAACCTTTTTGTATATGCCAATTAACCCATGTTTATTTAGACTGCAAGTTCTTGAGGAGAATGTCTGTGCTTAGCCTGCACACATCTATGATGTTGGGGCTTTAATGCCATTCAGGATCAAGTCAGAGTAACACTTTTGGCATGTGCCAGACAGCAATAAAAAATTTAAGCAAAATAAATGTCCTCAGCTATTCCTTATTTTGTAAGAGCAAAAGAACAAAACTTAGGATAATTGCTGGAAAAAGCAAGGCTATGGAACATAACCAGAAATAAACTAAATATGCTACTGGTGTCAATACTCTAGATTGTAATTGTAACCATAACTGACAGTACATGGAAAGAACACAAGCCAATTAATTTTTAATCTGTATCCTGTTAAATTGTTAAACTCTTATAAAACCGGATTATTGAATCTGACCAGGAAAATGATAATGACAAGATAAAGCAAATACACAGTCTGCACTTTGAGTTCAGTAAGCTGACATCCAAGTAGCAAAAACCTGGAAACATTTTTAAGAAGGATATTGGGAAATTACTGATCTCTAGTACAGAAGGCAAAATCTTTCATTGCAGATCCAGATTCTGTCTCAAAGCTGAAGCAAGGTAAATTCTCCTAATCAAAGTTACAAATTGACCTAATTAATTTTATAATTAACCTTGATAATTGAAAGGAAAAAGGGTGACCTTCATTGAGTTTGTTCAGTGTTTAGTTTCAGACAATAAGCAAATTCATTCCTGCTAATAAGGCCACTACTCCCAAATGTTGATGGGATAAAGTAGAAATTAATTAGCACATGCAAATGAAGTCTACTTTTATTATACTCTACCATCGTTCCTAATTCATTCTTCCAAAACATAGAGCTATTTTTATATTAAGTATTGAGCATACTATGTCTTAGTCATGTAAAAACATTAGACTTTATTAGAAAGCCTATCTAAATAAACAAGCTTTCTAACAGCAACATTAGTATTTACTTAGACTACATCTTTAAAACCAAAAATTCCCTAACTGCTTTGCTGAATTATCCTAGTTGGAGTACATTTTGCAGTACTTAGTCCCTTCAGATTTAAGGTCATCTCCCCTCAAGTTAAAAAGTAAAAAAGCTGATTCATTTCATTTAGGATTGAGTAAAATAACAGGATTCCATTAAACCTATAGAGCAATGATCTTCTCTACCTGCATGCAAATCACTGCATACCACTTGGTAGGGCAAATAGCCTGAAATACATTTTAAGCCATCTTATAGGGCAGGGCTGTCAGCCTGAATGACTTCCTAAAATTTCTTTGAAGACTGAACCTTGTGCTGGAAACCAGGAGAGTGTCTCACAGAGGCTGTTCACTAACTTCAGGGGATGAAGGGCATCACCTCCCTCCCTGTCTCACTGTAGTCTGACACTTTTAAGGGTAGGAGCAAAGAAAACCTCAGCTGCTCTAGAGAATGCTATTACACATATCCAAAAACTTGACTAAGAGGCTTGAAGAACATGTCATCACAGTGTGGGACAAGCTGGAACAGGTAATTATTTTGGGTTCTGTCATTATTGAACCATTGTTAGGACACAGTCTGGATGTTTTTAAAAATGAGAGAGGCAACTTCTAGTGCTGAAGAGCCTCTTGGTTCTAGCCCAGGGGGGATTCTGTAGCCAATGCTGTAATCCCAAGGAAGTTTGTTAACCAAGCACCACCTTCCAGCTGGGTGGTTATCCGTGTCTCTAGGCTTACTGTCACATGTAGTATCTTGAGAAATCCTGGCCTCCAAGGAGTACTCCTATCCACTCACCAGCATGCAAAAGACAGCTGCAACTCCAGCCACTTGTCCTGGCTGGTCATACTATTTTATTTTCATAAGGTATAAACGCAGCAGTTATAGGGACAGAGTCACCAACAGCTGGGATGAATGATATGGGGGCAAGGGCAGCTACTGGGCTATTCAAGATGTTATTTAAGGCAAAGTCTTTAGTACTTGCCTTAGTGAATCTAATTCTTCAGAAATGTGGATAAAAATTAACAGGTAACTGCAGAGTGTCTGCCAAACCTGCAGCCTATTGTGGTAAAAAGCAGAAAAGATTTGAGATATGAATTTCCTATATTTCAGCTCTGTTGCATCTGCATCCATAAATATAACACCACAAATCCAATACCACTCCTGACTGCATCACACCTGCTCAGGGCATACAAAAGACAAAAAAAAAGTGCTACTCAGAGAGAGAAGGAGATCAAAGTGCCTAACTGGAGAATCAAATTCATATTATATTTTATTCTGCATCATCTCTATTTAGTCCCTTTCTAATATCTGTAATTGGTATTGGTTTTTATTATCGATATTGGAAATAATATTAATCACAAATCACTCATACAGTCCAACCCTGGTTCTTAGCATGACAGTGTAATAGAAGAGTTACAGTTCCGTTCAGGTCTCTTGTGGAATATGTTTCACACAAAATTAGGGTTATTCTAGTTTTATTTGCCAAGACTATGAATAGTTGTTACTTGAAACACACACACTAGTCTATTAGCTTACCTGAGAGGTGGAAAGGAGCTTCAGCTTTCACATTAAGCTGACCAGAATATAAGAAGCTGGCACTTCAGTGCCTTAAATCCTTCTCAAACCCCAAAGCTGGTAGCTTGTGTACTCTAACAGCTAAACTGTATTCACATCAATGTCATTCACCCGGGTAAAGTTCTCTCAGCTAGTTTTTTAGATAGGTTTTATTCTTAGATTGCATAATAATATTTTGGCTTTCTACAACAACGAGTTTCCCACAAAGACCTCAGAGTCTCCAAACAATCTTTTCGGTAGGTAAATACATCTGTATCTATAAAGTAGAGGCTCAGAGGGATTTGCTCAACCCACAGGGAGAACTTGCCTGTGATTACATAGGATGCATTTTGTCTATGATGGCTAGCTGGAATAGAGCACCTTTATAGGCAGACATAAACCAGAGAGGTTTTACTATTTCCTGAGAGTGTAATCGAACATATTATCTCTATATTTTTTTTCTTTCTCATCCTGAGTACTGATTACAATACCTACACTCAAAATTCATTACACTTCCTTTAACTCTAGTACAAGGGATCTCAGACAAAAGCTGTATCACATCTGGTAGTACCTGTGTCAAGAACCTGTGCAATTTTCTTGGTTACACCACTCAGAGAATTATCTTGGCTTGTGCTATAGAAATTTAGAATTATCCTCTTGCTTTTTTTTTTTTTAAATACTTTAAAATGATCTACCTACAGCCAACAGCTTGTTCCCAATGTGACCTGCCAGGTTCAATGAAGAATCTTTTCAACAGCCTGCAGTCTACATTTCTGGTATCGCTGCATCCAGCTTTACTGAAGCAAATGTGGTATTTTTAAGACATATGTCTGTTCATCACTGAAGGCTCATGTCATAAAAAAAATGAAAGTACAGTGCATCCTACCCCATGCACAACAACAACAACATCTACCCTACAAACACTCTACAGACCTTCTGTACTTCAATTTATAGTATATTTTAGCTTTTCTTCTCTTGCTTTTGAAGAAAAGAAGCTATACCTTCACAGCCCAATTATCAAAAGTTGTGAGTTTAATGCTGCTTTGCTTTATTTCTATTTTCATTTATCAATGTGTCAAACTCAAAAAAAAAAAAAATTATAGTCTAGTCTCTAGCTGAACATAAAATTTACATATTCTAGAAATAAACTGGATTTTTTTTGAAACAGAGTCCTGCATAACCCACATGTGCAATATTGCCCAAAGCTCAGACATCATGGGAAGGGTGACCAGCAAACAAGGAGGGCTGCTCCCTGTTTCACTGCCCAGCTTGGACCTCTTGCACCAGAAGTACTGCAAGAGACCTTCAGCTTGAGAGAAGTGCTGTGAAAGAAAGAAGAGCATTTCTTCCAGATGTAGGCACGCATGTCCACCCACTCAGATGCAAACCCACCTACCAGCATGGGCATTTATCATCACCCTCTAGCATACAGCATAGATGTGCCCAGGGACTCACAGGAGCCTTCTGAACCACATACCACTGTTCTGTAGCCTTTTTTTTTAAATTTTATTTCTGTACTCTTTCCTTGGGCTGACAAAGAATATCCCATTTTCCTCTTAAGTAACTTGAGTTCACCACCCTGCAGAGCGTATCTGCTCAAAGCTATTCAGGAGACTGCCCTGCAGTAAGGAATAGCTGCAACACCAGTACCAGCAGATCAGGCAGCCTCTGAGGCTTCATTCTTTTTCCTAAAGATAAAGGCACATGGGACCTGCAGGAGGCAAAAAATTCTCGGGTTGTGCCTTCTAGAAACATGTTTAAGGTATTTATTTTACTATCTCACTCTAGCAAGGAGCTAACTTGGCCAATTGTGCTCTGTTCTTGCTGACAAAGACCCATGATACTATCGATTTATGTGATTAAAGGGATTATGTCTAAGGGAGCCAATTACTTTGGCATTCATCTGAGAGGCTGCTGCAGAACTGGGTATGACTTCTGAGTTCAAAATTATTATGATCAATGCCTTAAAATAATGTTACAGAAAGTATTTGATCATACTAGTTAATTAACAGTTGGGAATGAATGGGTAATCAGAATTAATGAAAACAGGAAGCTAATTCTTTTATGTATCACTCAAGAGTGAGAAGTAAAAGTTGAATGATAAAGTTATGACCTAACTATTCAATTTTAAGTGTATCCATAAGCATAACATGAAGATCAATCAATATTCCTGTAAAAGAGAAGGAAAACAGAAAAGCAGAATGCAAACTTGTCAAAAATGAGCTTTGTGTGAATGACTAACATTTGAATATTTTCAAAGACTCATTTTTCATTTTCTGAGATAGGATGTAGGAATCATATCAATTTTCCCAAGATTTATTTTCAAATAAACTTCTTTATTCTTTATAGAAATTCTTTATAGAAAGAATTCTATAAAGCACATTCTTTATAGAAAGCCTGATTTTGGTGAATATTCTAGCATCTTAAAACATCTATAAATATTCCAAATAAACGTGTGAGTGTGTGTCAGTCGAAAATATCAAGTTGTACAACTTCCAGCCTTTTGTAACCCAAGAGTTTATGGGTCTTTTTAGCCACATTTAAGTTATGCATTATTTTGAGAAAATTGCCATGAGCTTGAGAATAATCATTAGAATATTAGTCAGTTTGTGATTTTTGTACTTGGAATGATGTCAAAACATGTGTGTACTTAATTTTAAAGCAGACAGAAGGGCAAGAAAGTACAAGAACATGTTTCAAGAATTATGGCAAAACACCTCAACAAACACCAGAGATGGAAGCCACTTATGTAGCTGTGGGATTGAACACTGTGCTCCTTGCATTTAGAGTGTTAAAGTGTATTCAGTGATTCTTGCAAGGCTCTTGTGAAACAGTTTCATCCAAGATTGATTGCTTATCCCACTGAAGATTTGAACAGCAGACTTGCTTACAAACTGACCAACAAAAGCATTGAAGTGGTAAGCAGGAAGAGGTGCATTAAGTTATGAACAGGGTTGCTTCCCACTTTCATGTTAATGAACTCAAGCCCTTCTAATTCTTCTAATAAAATTCCTATTCTTGTGGTAGTGAGATCATATCACAGTTGTCACATGAATACACAGTTTATCTTTGTATTTATTTTTATAATAAGAACCACTGTGATACCCAAGACACAGAACTATGACCCTTAC
>NW_008600740.1:0-3104 GCF_000691845.1 Merops nubicus
GGTTCACCTAGATCAGGTTGTACAGGATTGTGTCCAGGAGTGTTTTGAATATGTCCAGAGAAGAAGACTCCACAACCTCTCTGTGCAGCCTTTATCATAAACATAAAATGTTGACACAGGATTTTTAGTTTCCTTGCATGCTCAGCAACTTAGGAAATTCACTACTGTTGGGATAGGAAAAGGTGACAAAAGGAAAACTGGTTTGTTCTGCAATTACAATGAATTATTTTTTCCTGAAACCATTGGAAATTAATGATTAATGAATGAAGGAAAAGCTCAGACTAGATTGAGGCCAGAAAGGAACTACCATTGCAGTGACAAAAATGTTCTAGTTGTCTGTTAGTGAAAGATCAAATCAATGAGGTTCAATACCTAAACTAGCTCAAATCTATATAAAAATCATATGCAAACAGAACTTTGCAAAATCATATTCTAAATTATCAGTACCTGTGTTAGAAACGGTAACTGCTGATCCTCCGTCTTCTTCAAGAATGGCTTTACACCTTCCTGCAAATGTAAATACATAAAATGTGTTCAACTCTTCTTTCTTGAAAAAGACAATAAACCCTTGAGCCTCAACACAAAGTGTGTAGTTACTCAAAGAAAACAAAGTGACAAAAAGTCCTTACCACAATCCCAAAGCTTTATTATAAAGCCAAGAAGGAAGGAAAGAAACTTAACACTTTTTAAATTGCAATGAGAAGAAAGAGAGGGAATATTTTCATGCATGAAACTGAATCAGTTGGGTTTTAGAGCAAAGTAATATGTAACTGAGAGCATCAAGGAGGAAAATGGCAGTGATCCAGACATGCCAGGACACAAGGTTAGAGAAAAACTTCAGATCAATCTCTATAATAGATATGGACAAACTACTCAATGGGGGAATGAAATTGGAAAAGTTATCTTCCTAGGTGTGACACTGAAGCTAAAAGCCTTGAAGAACAAGTGAAGGTGGTAAACAAGATTGAAGTTTGTAGTTTTGATTGTTCAAAAACAATTCACTGGTCTGAATTACAGATTACAAATTATGTTTTACTAATGCAGAACATTCATAGTTACACAGTTTAGTAAAATTTAAAAATTCAGGAACAAGCAAGTTTGCCATGTTTTTGTTCACAATTAAATGAAAGAGTTGTACTTAGTTCTAAATAAATTGTACAAATTTCTAATAGACTGTAATGGTTTGAAACCTGCTGCTCCTAGGGGCGTGGAGATCTGAAATCTAAAACCAGGAGCAGGCCTGAATGAAAGTGGCGGAGCCCTCTTCTATTCCCACTCCCCTCTTCCTGTCTTCAGGACTTCCTGCGGGGGGTCTATAAAGGGAGAGAGAAGAGATGCCCCCCTCTTCTCCTCTCCACTGGGGTCCTGGCCGGGGACACGCTGCTGCTGTTGTTTGTGGTTCCCTGTGCTGCACGTGGCCGTGGCCATCTTGGGACCTGGGCCTGATCTACAGACTTGTTCCCTGCCTCCATCCACATCCAAGGATTGTGCATCCAGCCTCAGTCCCCCTCAATCCAGTGAGATCCAGCACTGGGGAGCCTCAGCACAGCATTTGGGTTTTGTATTTTTGCAAGTTTACCCTACTTTGCTTTGTTGTTCCTATAATCCCTTTACCCTGTTAAACCCCTACCCTTCTTCCTTTCTGTTCCCTGTTAAATAATATATTTCATTTTGTTAACTTTTCAATTGGTGCAAAGCTTTCATTACCCCTGCCTCCCTTTATTTATCTCTCTACCTGAGGAAACTAAGGGATAAGGGAGGGGGAGCACAACTCTGCCCTCTAACCGGGACATAGACTAATATATTTTATTTTTCAAGTCTTTAAAACAGCTTAAGAACTTAAAAATGTGATAAATCGTAGAGGGGTTTGGAAACTCTTAAGCACTTGATACTTAGCAGTAATTTCATCCCATTGCTCTGTAGCGGGATCTTTGTGTATCTGGAAACAGGGCAGAAAAGAATAGTCAACAGGTTGAATCCTATGAGGACCTCCTGCTACTTGAAACACTTTCACAAGGGAACTTAAATTGAAACACATTAAGCCTTTAAACAATTTACAGACTTATCCAGTTTGTTGCCAGTCTGTATACATAAGCCATACACGTATATCTGTATTCTGTCTTATGCAGTTCCATAGATTTTATGTAACACTGAGAGAAGCAGAAAAATTTGAGACTGAGTTCAAATCGAGATATTGCTAGAAGATCAAAACAATTACTGAGTATTGAGAAAAACAAATTTCAGGAATACATATAGTTAAACCTTATTGGAATGACAGGGAATTTAGTTTATTCTCTTAGAAATTTGAGTTCTGGTTTATACAACGCTTCTTTTTAAAATCAATATGTGTATAGAAAACAGGAAGCTCATCAGGACTGGCAGAAATTTTGCTTTCGCACCCCATCCCCTTCTCCTTCAAATTCATGATTTCTTCTCTTAAAAAGAGATATCATTTCCATTTGCCTCCATTTTTTTTTTTTATGGCTTCTATTTTAGTTTTACCACTACTTAGTGCAACATAATAATTAAGTTACTTGGGTTATGTGAATTACCATCCTCAGTCACCATGTTTTACAATAAGCTTTAATAGAAAAGTATTTATTACACAAATCTCTACATAGTCATCCTTTTGCTTTTAGCCAACTGTTTCTTTGATAGACTTTTAAGCATCTAGCAATGCTTGAGAGTCACAGGGATATCACAGGACAGGAATATCTTCTTGAAGAAGTGGAATATCTTTCCAGAAATCTGGAATGGATGAAATGAAAGCTGATGTCTCTGAGGAAAGCTTGCAAACATACTATCAACACTTTTTCTCTTCATACTCAGAGAAATAATACCTATCATCACACTGTCCCATAGACAATAAAGTCTTTCAAGAATAATCCAACTTAGCTGTTGAGTTTGCTACTCAAAGTACCATAGTGATTTAGGTATATCACTTCCGTGGAATTTCCTGTTAAGGTAAACTTAATCTAACACCCATCAACCAATATTTACTGTTAAAGCGTCATGCCCCATTTGTACCTTCTCATCCTGTGAATTAAAACTTAATAAGAACAGTCTCTGTGAAGTGTTGTGTCACGAACCAAGGGATGAAAACC
>NW_008600741.1:0-31870 GCF_000691845.1 Merops nubicus
CAGCCCAGACATTCTGTGATTCTATGTACAAACAGAAACCTTGAAAATAATTTTTTTTGTGCTTTCACAAAATTCAGGTCATCACGCAACATATTACAGTGAAGACTGGAAAAGCAGTCACAATACTTAGGAAAGTGTTTGAACACAACTTAAAAAGACATGCCTCAGTGTTTCTTGGAGATACCAAGACCACAGCAATATTCCTTCAGTTTAAAACAAACTACGTATTAGAAAAACTCTATATAAAATAGCAAACAGTGTGATGCTCTTATACTAACAGAAAACATAGGTGTTCCATTCTTTAGGAAATCAACAAATAATCATATCTTTGAGGTCAAGTGTTTTTTGTTGAGTTCATGAGTAACAAAAGTTGGAATTATGCTGGAGAGTCTTACACCTTGTAAAAAAAATAGCTGTAAACAGAGAAGCTCTGAAGAAAAGTAAGTGAATATGTGATAGCTAAAATATGACTTTGCTCTCTTCTTTTAATAATTTAATTTCAAATTTATTCTTAGAGTAAGTCATGCATTCAAGGATGCTAGACAAAATTCAGACACAATTCATAAAACTTCAAGAATGAAAAATAAGATTCTACTAAAATGTGGAACTTGGAACCTCTCATTTTCTTCAGCCAAGCTAGGTGTTGCATTCAAAGTATTGCTATTTTGGGTCAAACCTATTTACTTACTTCAATAACATACATGATAATTTCCTTCTGGCAAATGTTTCAAATATACCCAGTAGTATTTTGCCAAGTTATTTTTCTTCTTTAGTGTCTGGTTTTGTGTTGTGTTACTTTTCTGAGAGTTACTCATCTGACTTTGTAATTATTATATGTTTTACATAAATGTAAGAGTGGAATCCAGTCCTTTATACCTGAATTTAGTTTACTTAAACGTGTGTTGTTTCACCCAAGGCATGGAATAATCGGTCAAGTTACACGTACCATCATACAGAAAGAAACAGCTGAATACAACAGGTGAGATTTATCTTTTTGAAACTCTCCTCAGAGAGCTCTAAATTATCCCAGAGACCAATATGTCTTCAATACCCATCAATCACAGAAGGTATAAATATGGCTTTCAGCCTTTGTCACGCATCCTTCCTTGTGAATCATACAGAGAGCAATGGGAATGTTACCCGCTGCCTGGAGCAACAACATTTTGCTTTTATGCCCCAATATTTACCACAGACATCCCTCCTGGCTTTTTGTTAAGAAGTCCTTAAAATCTGCAAGAAAAAGGCTGACTTTTAGTCACTCGCCAGCCTGCAGGTAGTGAGCCACATCAGAAGGTCCTTGCTTTGAGTTCTTCAAGCACACTGCGTTTTGGTGATTTTCATTTGTCTCTGAGAAACCGAGTGATAGGTCATTACTCCATGCAGGGAGTGGGGGTATCATGGTACAGCTGTCTAGGTGCTGTATAGCATAGAGAATATATTGGTCACCATTAGTCAAGTATTCAAATACGATCAGCTCTTTGAAGAGTGTCTCTAAAGTATAACAGCAATGACCATTTTGAAATTACTCTGCCATTTGGTACTGAAGCCATTAATTAATGCATGACTGAATGAGAAAAAGTCCACAGTGAAGTTAAACAAGGGATGCTACATACACTAACCTCTTTTTCATTAGCTATTTTGTATAACATTTTTATAGAAGAACATTTTTATAGTTGACCATAAGATTCCCTGGTCTACCAGCTACAGTTTTGCTTACACACCATTAAAAAGCTTTTGTCTCAGAAGGTAAACTTTCATGCTGAAAACTGGTTAATGTGGTTTCCATATTTCTGTTCTACATTATGATATCATTAATGCCTACATTTTGTCTTTTCACCATTATGCCCTAATAGATATACAAGAAAGCTATTTTCGTTGCTGTTTTAGTGCAGCTAGGAGAAAAAGAATGTTAGTTTCTGCTCTGCTTAATAAAATAAAATGCTCGTTCTGAGCATAATGTCAACTATAGATCAAGTGTTTGCTGGCAGCACTAAAAAAAGAGCAACCAGTATACGAAAGCCATCAGATTTAATCCATCAGATTTAAAGTGTGTTATGAACATTCAGACAGGATTTGATGAGCAGACAACACACAGTACTCCATCCAAGCTTGGCTTAGACAGACAGATCCAATACCCAGGTGGTGAGAAAAAATTCACCCCTTGAGAATACAGACACAAGAGATCAGTAAAACAGCTGTTTGTGGAGCATTTTGAGAAGAGGGTTTCTGGGAACAAGAAGAATTGAACAGTGGTGGTACCTGAAGCAACAGGAAAGGAGAACAAAAAAAAATGGTGAACAAAAAAAAAGTGGTGGGTGAAAAAATGGACATGAGCCACCAATGTGCAATTGCAGCTCAGAAGGCAAATCACATCTTGGGTTGCATCAAAAGAACTGTGGCCAGCAGATGGAGAGAGGTGATCCTGCCGCTCTGCTCTGCCCTGTTGAGACCTCACCTGGAGTACTGCATCCAGTTCTGGAGCCCCCAGCACAAGATGGATGTAGACATATTGGAGTGAGTCCAGAGGAGGGCCACCAAAATGAGCAAGGGAATGGAGCTCCTCTCATATGAGGACAGGCTGAGGGAACTGGGACTGGTCAGCCTGTAGAAGAGAAGGCTCCAGGGGGACCTTACAGTGACCTTCCAGTACCTGAAAGGGGCCTACATGAAGGCGGGTGAAGGTCTATTCAAAAGGGTTTGTAATGATAGAAAAAGGAGTAATGGTTTTAAACTAGGAAAGGATAGATTTAGACTCAATATTAGAAAAACATTCTTTAATACAAGAGGAATAGATCATTGGAATGGGCTGCCCAGAGAAGTAGTGGAGGCCCCAACCCTGGGGTCATTCAAGGTCAGGCTTGATAGGGCCCTGGGCGACCTGACCTAGGTAGAGGTGTCCCTGCTTGTGTAGGGAGGTTGGACCAGATGACCTCTAGACATCCTGTCCAGCCTAAAACATTCTATGATTCTACAGAACTAGAGACACTGAAGACAAATGGATGCAGTAGCTTCAGGATGCATTATCTATGCGTAGAAACTCATGGAAGTGATTTCTACAGTGAAATGACATTTACCAACAGGTGGATGTGCAACTGGAGGTTATGACAGAGCTAAGATAGGGCCTTTACAGTGATGCAAGAGAGCAGAGTGTACAAGGACAACCTCAAAGTTGCTGACCCCCAAAATGGGGTTTCTCAACATTAATGTGAGAGGTTATCTGCAGAAATGTGTAACATCTGCAAAAAGATGTTAGTATAATTAATTAGCATACAGCAGACAAAATACTGTATCATGTTTCTGTACTGCAAAAAGAGTATTTAAGGAAATTATATTAATGAAAAATAGCTTGCATTTTTTATTTTATTAATTACATGACTTCTGTATAAAGTCTAACTCAGTTAGACAACTTAGTACCACTAAAACATTATTAAAAACAGGAAGATTGAAAATGAGCTATCTTTAGAGAATTCAGATCTTTCTATTAAAGGTCCAGTCCTTTTATCTATTTTAGATGGTACTTTTGGAGCAAGCAATTCCAGCCACTATTGGAAATGCTAACAGAGTCACCAGCTTTTAACATTTGCACTCTTGAATCACTCAGTGAAAAAGTTTACCTTTGCATTGTTTTTAGTAATATGGCCAAAATAATATAATAGATGGTAATTCTGACTTCCGTTGCCTGATTGTAAACCATGAATAGCAGATCAGAATCAAAAAGGTGATTCAAGGTAAATGATGAGAACAGTTACAGGAAAAAGCTGCTTTATTACATCTTTCAAAGGAGTTAAGATATTACCATTAACAAATAACTGCTCAGTTACAATAAATGAATACTCATTTTTTTATTCAAAAGAATAATAAGAATTTTCATTTATACTTACTAATTTTGATATTCCTTGAACATTGTGTTACAGTTTCATAGATTATTGAAAAATAATGTTGTTTGCTAAAAAACAAATATTGCCATTGGCATGGCTTTTGATTTTTTTTTCAATCTAAATGATGCATTATTTCACAAAATCATTGTATAAATCAAATAATGAAAGAAAAGATGACTGAGGAATTTACTTGTAAGGTGGTCTGCAACTTCAATTCTCATTTATACTTCTAATGAAGTTAAAGGCATTGATGGTGATCTCTGTAAAACTTAATATTATAAATATTTCCATATGGAAATTAGAACAGATGAAAGCAATATAAACTTGGAATGTGTCCAGATTTGATGTCCAGGGAAGACAGTAAAACCAGAGCAGCCATGCAGCAATACTTCACTGATACAGTCTCCTAGGTTCTATGCATTCTAAAGTAGAAATGATATAATTGAATTTAATAGTCTTTGATACTTTTTTCCTCCATTAATATATCTTGGGTTTAATTCAGTCAATTTCTGGAATTCATAAAGTGTTCCACAATTTATATCTTCTGTGAAAAATAAATATGTTTTGAGCCTGATAGCAAAGTGTTCTCAGAAGTGTGTTCATTCCTCCAAGGGAGTTCATCGAAGTCTACATTTATAAGACTGAAAGAAACAAAACATGCCCCGTTTTAATTAAGACAATGTTTTTATTGACTGACCTCTGAGATATGATTGCACTGGGCTGATGGGGGCATCTGGGGGTAAGATTCCTGGTGCACCAGTGGAGTAAACTTGCACTGTGTCTCCAAATATTGCTGCTGCTGCCATTTAATCTAAAGGTCAGCTAATACCCCAGGAATTCCAAATGTAAAATTGATGTTTACTGTCTTTAGTATAAATTTAACAGGATACAGTACAGCAGACATGACAATTATTTGGTGGTGGACTGAAAATAAGTCTGGAAATGGTCACATTAGTTTTCAGTAGGATTCCGAGCATTGTCATTTTCCATTCAACACTCAGTATTTTTATTTGGAAGAATACTGTGAAATATCTATGTCTGCTATCTGAAGGGCATGCATTTCATCTTCTAATAACTTGTAGTATTTCTAGCATCTTCCTATCAGGAGACTTTATTATTACAAAGTAGCTGGAATAAAGCTTCTAGAAAGGAGGCGTAAATAGGTTTATTTTCTCATTTCCTTTATAATAAATGGGCAAGGTCTGTCCATTAAAGAGGAAAATAGATATTTAAAAAAAAAAAAAAAAAAAAAAAAAAGAAAAAAGCTGTCATAATTTAGCCTCAATAATTACTGGAAAACTAAGGAAATTCTCAGACCAAGAGAACAAAAGCAGTAGTGCGTAAGTTGTTTTGTCAAGTTATATGTATAAAGAAAAATATTATATTCATCTATTTTTCAGATATGTAAATACACTTATGGGCACATTTCCGAATTATTTGCAGCATTGGTATCTTTGTGTCAGATATCTGAGTTTTAAGTTTTTATAATTTCATCTGACAAAGCT
Organism: Merops nubicus; assembly: GCF_000691845.1. NCBI lineage: Eukaryota > Metazoa > Chordata > Aves > Coraciiformes > Meropidae > Merops > Merops nubicus. The sequence goes on from NW_008600741.1 coordinate 5,384, forward strand.
TCTTAGTTTTCCCATGTTGTGGTAACACAAATGGCACCTGCCTCTGCGTCAAGGCTGTAGCTTGTATCTCCTGGAAGATGAAGAGATGCAGCTGTAGCTGACCCAGCATAGGCTGCAAATTATCTGGATGCCATTTTTCAGAAAACATTTTATCTCATTATGGCAAAATGGAGAAAACAATAGTATTTGCTCTACCTATCTTACCTATTTTGACTGTAAACCCTTCATATCAAGGGATGGCCGTTCAGTATTAGCATCCTGAGGATGCAGAAAAACTGGGCCATCCCTTTCTTAATGACTTTGAGGTACAACTGCAGAATGTAAACTAACAGGTAAAGGGATGCCTTGTTTATCCTTATCTCTAACATATTGGTGGTGCAATTCCCACCCTCTTTTTTTAAGGAGCATGGCAGTTCCTAGCAGACTGGAAAGGGTGAGGGAGGAAAGAGTCCTTTCACACAGCCAGGCTATAGCATAGATGATGCTGGGTATGCTATCTCCCAAAAGAATTAAAACTTATCTTGCAATTAAAGTCAACTAATGGCCTGTGGTGTTGTACACATGGGATGTTTCATTCCTCAGCTAAGCTGAATCTTGGCACACTCACATCCCAGAACAGCGTCTAGTAAAACTTCTTGTATTTTTCCAGCTTGCTGAGCAGAGAAATTGAGATAGAAAAGATTTAGTCTTGTTTTGAATTCAAAGAAAGGGAATTGGTGAAAGGGTAGGAAAAGTGATTTTCTATAAAAGCCACAAGAGCCTTCAAAGAGAAGCATAATTCTCTTTCTATTCTTAACACTTTAATGCTTTATTTATGGATATAATTCTTATTTCCCATGACTGTCCTTTCTCTACCTATCAGAATTCAGTCTCGTGTCCAAAGAAATTCTTTTTCTCCAGAAAAAATATTGCCTCTATATAGCACAGCAAGCACTTCTGATTTTTTTTTTTTTTTTTTTAATTTAAAAAGGTAATGAATTCTAATAATACAGCTTGCCACTATTTGAAACTTCATAGTATCCACATTTTGGGGAAAATCTGTCGATGAACACAGCATATATACATTAAGTCAAGCTTGTTACTGGTCAAGCAATAAAAACACTTTGCACAAGTTTGTGCAAAGTTGTAATGTTTGTAGAGAAACTGTGCCGTAAACTGATTTGGCCACTTTAGAGTGGACAAACACTGAGTGAGAACCCCAGGTGCTGGATGAAGTGGTAACAGAAGAAGAGCTTTGGGCCTTGTCGTGTGGGAAAACATGGCTTAGCTACCTGCCAGATTTATGCTAGCCTCTCTCCCCTGGGAGAATATTTTTTTTTTTTTAATCTCTGCCACCTGAGATAATCTGATTCTTTCAAAAGATAAGGCATTCACACCCTAAAATTATTGTAGAAGCACCACAGACCAGCTTTCTCAGGAGAATGCACTCCACCCTATCTTTACTTTGGAAGAGGAACCATCCATAACATCCTCTAAATGCACTGTTAGCAAGCTCTGATTTAAGATACCAAGGGTTGCATGCCCAGTGATCTGTATGTTCACATTACTGCTATCAATTCATGACACTGATGTCAACGTTTTGGTTTCACCGGTTCTTTCCCACAGAAGCCACAAGACTTCAGAGTTGGATGTTGTTCTTTGGGATTCCTGGCAAAGGACTTTGGGTGAATCTGACAGATCTTTCAGCCAACAGAAGAACAAGGAAGTTGGTAATATTTAACTTGTCCTTTTAAAATTACTGGTAATATTTGATATTTTCAAGGATTCGGAGTAAGCTTGAAGAAATCTTGTCTCATAACAGTGCTGTATGAATTGAAGAATTTTTTAGGTTCATATGAAAAAAAAACAGGGAAATGGGGTGAGGTTTGAATTGTCTTGGGCACAGCAACACTAACCTGAGAAGAAAGTGACTAATGAGGCTAAGAAGGGGGAGAACAAAACTCTTTGAGGACAGAAAAAGAATAAATGAAGCAAAACAGTGTAGTTAACCTGAGAGAGGAAGAAGGGTAGCATGGGAAGTACTGAATAGAGTAACTCAGTAAGGTCTTCCCTATGGATGGAAATGGACAGGTTTACTGAAAATTTTGCACAAAACTAGCAGTTTGGGAGAAAGGAGACAGACTGAGGAGAATCAAATTTACATTTCTCTCCAGCTAAACTGTTGGTCAATATTCGCTAATTAACCTCAGGTGGACAAATCAGCTAAATCTCAGAGGTTTTTGAAGACAAGCACTCCTTGATATTGATAAAGCCCCTGACTATAACTAATTTCTCAGTTGGGGCTTGCTTGCTTTGCCTAGCTTCACACTCACAGGATCTGTCTCTGTGTTGCAGACTCACACTCACTGATGGTTTATGGCCATATCAACTAAAATCTCCTGCCCCGGTTTCCAAGACCTCCCATCTAGAAGCTGACCTCTTGTTCAGTTACCAGCTGTGAAGTTTTCCAGCCATTGCTGTCATACTCCATAAAAAAAAAATACATTTTCTGAGGACTGTTGTGCACTTAGTGTTGCTATCTACACTAGTCCCTTTTAGGATCGTTCATCCTCCACTCCATTTTCATGTCAGCATGAGAACACTGGTTGCTCTCATTCATTCCTTCTCAAAGTCTTGAATTCCTTTTTTTCCTTCCCACCAGTACTGTGGCTGTTGCAAATTTTTCAACTGGTTTCCAAACATGAACACAAGGAGGCGCTCTGCTGCTCTAAGACTGACTTCTATTCCAGTGAATGTTTAGGAAAAACAGTATTTTATACTTTCTGTGGCAGAAGTTGCAGCAATGTAGAGCTTCTGACTGAACTGATACTTCCCTTAGGACATAATTTAACATTTAATGGGTGAATTGAATTCTTTTAAGTTCATGTATTTCTACTTCTCACTTACAGACTAAGTATAAAAAAGATGATTTTGAAACACCCTCTTAATTTTAATACCTTTTGGTCTGAAGAGACAAAATGGCTCTTCAGTCATCTCACAGTCAATGACTGTAGCTAACAATCCTTTTAGCGTTATTGTTTACTAAGGGTTTGCCTTTAAATAGTCTGTGATTGACTACAAAATGGATGTAAAGAACTATGGCAAACAAAATAAAAATAGAATTCTACAAATAGAATCAAATTAGGTTTATCTCATACAAATACCTTCTCTTTTCTAATCTGCTCAATAGACATTAGTTATATAAACTGGGATATGAGCAAGGAAAATGTCATGAGATCACCACCTGCATCACCTTCATAAATCAAGTCATGTTAATGGGGTGCTTTCACACTAGTCTAACAGGAAACATGCCAAAAAGCAAGGTCTGACTAATTATGGTTCTTTTCATCTAAGCACATATAATCAGCCCAGTGTGACACGAATAGTGTGTAGCTTGTTGCCAGAAACTATGGCTTTTCTGTATGATGTTAGTACTCATTTAAAATAAAAATAAAAATGAAAGACAAAATAAAAACAAAAATGGAAGAGCGCAATTGTGAAACAAGTGGTTAATACAAATACTTTCTCAGTCACCTCAGCAATAGTACTATGCTTTACCATGTGTTCCCAGGTCTGAAAATTGAGTGTTTTTCAAGCAGGGTTTGTTATACTCAATACCTGGATGAAGCGATGATTTGCTAAAACGGCAGTGGCAATAGCCTGATGGCTTTCTTTCTAGTGTTTCCCTGCAGAAATGTAATGTGACATTTTTTGATGGTTTACTTTCCAGAAATTTAGGCACATTGTGAGCCAGCCAATACCTTTCTGAAATAAATTGAAGTTTCAGTGGTAGATAGCAAAGAGGGAAAATACAGGGGATTGATCTCACATGAATCAGGAGTTTATCATTGTGCTTCTGTTTAACATATAAACTACACAACTGCCACTATTAGAAAACACTTAGTAACAAGCAAACATCAGCAGCTGAAAAAGTTTAATTTAGACAGTTTGTATATTACAGTTGTACTGTTCTGTTGTGAGATACAAGGAAAAAAATTAATCGTGAGAACAATTAAAGATATGAAGAGGCTGCCCACTGAAGTGGTGAATTTTACCTCACTAGAAATACAAAATATTTAATTGACAGAGCCCTAGATAGCCCAATCTAACATCTTTAGGTGCACTTAAAAGGAGCTCCTGGAACAATGGACAGTAACTATGGATGGGTGTCCCTGATGAAGCTGGTCAAGGCCATGAAGGTCTATTGGTGCCCTCAGGGATCCTGACAGATTCTGTGATGTGTAACATTCCTAATAAAAATCCATGTTTTTCACTGTGTGTAACATATCATTAAAAATGCTGGGTTTTAGCTGGTTATTGTTTAGGGGTTTAGCCTGAAAATTAGGCAAAAGTTACTCAGACACGCATGAACAATGCTTACAGTTTTGGTGATGTTTGAAATATCTCTCTGGCCAAGATCGATGTAGTAATGCCAGTGAATCCTTTGCATATGGAAGGGTAGATTCTGCCTTGATTCATCTCTCACAACTTTATATGTCTGGTCAGTATACTTAAGTTATGACCCCATCAACCTCTGTAGTTGATGGAGAGAAAGAAGCATATTTAGAGAGTTATTTCAGCCCACCCAAGCTCTGGATGTCCTGGGGTAAGCTTGGAACACATCCAAACCGTGTATTCCACATGGATTTGTTCATGTTTTGTGTATGACCCTCAGCTATCATTTTGTGCATGACATCTTAGCTTTCAAACAGGGAAATTCAGGCAATTAGCACAACTATTGCTGATGTATCAGTCATATCTGATAAATATGTCAGGGTGGAGACTAGCGTCATCTAGGCATTCTGTCTGCTACTCTAGTGATTTCTGACCTATGCGTCCACAGAGTAAGCTAGTTATGTTCTGATATGTCACCAGTTGCAGCTAAGGAATTCTAAGTAGCAAAGCACCCCCTTCTTGGTGTTCCTTAACATTTTCCCCTTTGCATAACCTTAAGGGAATCTCATTACCAATTTACACCCGCCTGCTTCCATAATCATTTAACAGCTTCTAAAGTTTACTGGTAATATTCAGGACTGAATATTGCCCAAGGGCAAATGTGTTTAGTGGAGAATCAGGGAGGGCTCATAGCAAAAGCAGTCCAGAATGCACGAGGAATAATCTTCAGGTAGAATAAGGTTGACCATTCTTAAATTAATGCATTCTTTTTGTACAAAGTAGCTAAGCACAAAGTGTATTGACTCAGTACCTGGTAATTATAGTCAAGCAAAGGGCCTCAAATTTAAGGCCTGTTGGGTTAAGTGCAAGCTATTTTGGAAGTTAAACCCTAACTTTTGTCCCCTCCGTAACATATATTGTTAATGTGACTTATGATACCTGATTAAAAAAAAAGGCTTGTAGTGTCACCATTCCTCAGTTACATCAAATAAGTCCTAGCCCATGTAAGCAGATGGCAATGGCTAATGTTTGGGACTGCTTGTCCAATGACAACCTGGAGCATAAAGATCACTGGCATGTACATGATTATGAAAAGCATCTTTGATACTTCAACTTTTATATATCTTCAGATATCTAAAAGCTTAAAAATTAATCTTGGGATGGTGTTCTGAAACTTATTATTAACAGTAAGTGTTCAGATTTTTAGAAAGAGAAAATTTCAATCACTCAATAAAATCAGATAATATACAAATCAAATTTTTTTCTCAAGTCAGTTAGATTTCTTTTCCATGTTCTGAAAACCTTCAAGCAAGCCTTCTGTAATCTGTGTGCAGGTGTGTGTATCATGTGGGCTGTAACCATGCTGAGTTTTTCTTGGGTCAGCAGCTGTTGCCTAGAAGCAGTAGAGGAGAATGCACTGGTGATTAAGCGTGAAGCTGATTAGCTGGAGAAGACAATCCATGCCTTTTAACTTAGGATCAAGAAGATCCCACTGCTTGGGTAGGTAGAAACATTTGAGAGAAAAAAAAATCCATAAAAGCATAATGGACTGCAAACACTATTCCCATTTTGGGTTCCAGAAGATAATATGAAGCTTCCATGGACATACTTAGAAAGCCTCAAACTTTGGAAATGCTTGCAGATTTTGAGCTGTGCCACAGGAGCCACCATAAAGCAGAAAAAACCCTTAGCTTTCAGTACAGGGCAGATATGATTTATATTCTGCTGCTGTTGCAACCTGAGGTTGTTGTCCCTGCATATAGTTCTGCACTGGCTAGTCAACATACAATATTTCACATTAAAGCTTTGTCACTGGGGTGGCAACAGCTCTCTAACCATCTTCTGATTAGCCTCCCAAATTTCACAAACACACAGCCAGGCTATCTGTGTTCTGCTGCACACTACAGAGGTCTGCCCTTCCCCAAAAAGTCTGAGGCTACCACAGAGATCTATGAAATTTAGTCAAGAGGTGGTTATCTGAAAGAAGAAATTAACACTTCAATTAGCATTAAACAAAGTTATTAATGGTTTCTACCTGAATTGTAATCATATATCTTCACATCATGGAATAAAGAACAAAAAGAGCATTTCCAGAAAGTTCTAGAGCAAAATTTAGAATCTTTGGAACAAAAAGTACTTCCGGGTACAAAACCTGTTAAATATTTGGAGTGAGTTTCAAATGTCTAAGGCTTATTTCTTTTCCATTTATCCCAAAATTTAAACTCAGATTCAAAAGTTATGATTATTAACTCTGAGCTTTGCCATCATCCAGTCAATTTCTGTGGCTCATAGGCTAACAGAGGTTAAAAAGTGGGGGGAAAAATGCACTCCTAAAGACAGGCCTTTTCTTTTTTTTTTTTCTCCCTCCTCTTTTCACTATCCTAAAGTTTTTTTTCTGTTTCAAATTTCCTTTCAGCCCTACCTTTACTTAAAAAGTACTGCTCTTGTGAGTCAGCACACTCTGCTGGTAGACCAAGAGAATGTGACTGACACAGGAAAAAAAATAAAAGTCAAAAAATAAATCATGACATGCAGTTAAAACGCAACCACTTGTATCTTCTAAGAAAAGGAAACAAATCACACTAGTATATAAACCACAGCTGTCCTACACATTGGACTTAATTTGTTTTACATGTTTTGATTTGTATAACTACATTAAGGAGCTGATTCATGACCTTAACTATTTTTAAGACAATAGCTATTTCAAAAGGAACTGATCAGATGTGAGGCAATTAGACCATGGAGCATGCAGTGCTCCAGTGGACCCAGATTCAGCTATCGTATTTCCAGGCTTGAAAAATGAGAAAGGAGCCGGAAAGATATCTTCAGATCCTACTCTTGAACGTAAGGAGTTGGGGACAAGAGGAAGCTCCTTGAATCCAGGTGTGAGCCTAGGACCTCAGTTCTACTTCTGATCTCTAATTAGCTGTGTGAGGAAGATGCCTTTGAGAGCTGATGACCATCAGTATTTTCCACGCTTTTTGTTCAACAGCTGAGGAGATTTTAGCACAGGCCACTGTTGAACCCCATGAGGAAAAGCTTCATTCCCTGAATGTTACATCATGAAATTCTGGGTAAATGTTTATTATTCTCATGATAACATGTTTTATAAGTAGATAATAGTTACACTAAGCATTCTCTCTGAAATTGCAGATTTCTATGGAATCTCTTTGCAAGTTTATGACTAGCTTTGCTCTTTCATCAAGAACCCCCTAAAACAAATTTCTTTTGGTCTTCTTTTCTGCTAGTTGTTACACTCCTACAACATTTCACTCTACTTTTGGATAAGCTAATTCAGTGACATTAATCTATACTGAAAAGGGCTTTGGAAGAGTCAATAAGAAAAAAGAACAACTGAGAAAATGAGTTATGTGTGTGTTGCAGATATTTTTAGAATCATAGAATCCTTTAGGTTGGAAGGGACCTCCAAGTTACTCAAGGCCAACCATTGAGCCATTAGGGCTCTAAAGTCCTCTGCTAAAACAGATCAGAATCTGTCAGGGTTGGAAGAGACCACAAGGGTCACCCAGTTCCAACCCCTCTGCCATGAGCAGGGACACCTCCCACTAGATCAGGCTGTCTAGAGCCTCATCCAGCCTGGCCTTAAAGACCCCCAGGGATGGGGCCTCAACCACCTCCCTGGGCAACCCATTCCAGGGTCTCACCACTCTGATTGTGAAGAACTTCTTCCTCATGTCCAGCCTGAATCTGCCCACTTCCAGCTTTGCCCCATTCCCTCTAGTCCTGTTGTTACTCGATATCCTAAAAAGTCCCTCCCCAACTTTCTTGTAGGCCTCCCTATAAACACTATTTTACATTTTGAAATTAATTTGCAATACTGTGTCCAGAGCAAACCAGGTTATTAACTTGCTTTGGATCTAACAGAACAAAGATTTTTACTTATATCTGTCCTATATCCTTACACACACCCTCACCACCACAAATCTTGCTTCCCCCTCTTCCCACTTTCTCTACACCCTTCACAGTACCTCAGATTCCTCTTATTGTTTCACTAATGAACTGAGCAAGTGGTGGTGCCTACTGTTGCCCATCCCTACTGGTGCATTGCTGCCTGACCTGGAGGTGCACCACATGGTGACAAGCCCACCCCAGGGTAAGTGCAGCATAAACCTGGGGAGCTCACAGGGCTATCATGGTGTAAACGCTACCAACTTTCATAAAACGTTCTAGGAACCTGCTGAGGAACCTTTAATCCTGATGCCACTACTCATTGAAACTGGCACTCAGGTTCAAAAGATTCTGAAAAAAAAGATGCAGGAACTAATGGACACACAAATTAAAGAACAGTCAGATTAACCAAGCAGAAATAATGGTGCCAATTCAAGGAGTCAGTAGACAAGGAATGCTTTCCTTCATTTCAGTCATCAAAAGAAAGCAATAACCTTTTGATTACAGTTATTCAGTTAAGACATAAAAGAATTTAAGGCTATTGGAAGAAATTATCTCACCTGATTTAAAAATGCTATAACTTTAGTCTTGATTTTAAGTGCATGAACCAGTTCCTTAAGTAGCAGCAACTTTCAATTATGTTTAGCATAACACAGCCATTGTTATCATTAACATTTTCCTGCTCAATCACACTGTCTGTAACCAGCCACTAATAAGAATTAATGAGAAAAATCTGCCTTGATTTAGCTTCAAGGAACCTGCAGTTCCATCTCTTGTATTTCACGTATTCATCACCTGTATCCTAAATGTGCTTTCTTAATTTTGGAAGATCTAGAAAACCTGCCATCTCTTTTCTCTGTTGTTGCTGTTCCTTACATCAAATTTGTATTCCTTGGGGACTTTCCTGTTAGGCCTCCTTCTGTATGCAGGATATTTCTGAAAGGCAAACCCAATCTCTTAAATCCCTTGGACTCTGGAAGTCACACATGCCATATGTATCCTCTGGAGTGCATAATCATCTGCATCTGCTAGAACTTGCCAAATGGGATCAACTGCTTCCAGCAGCTGGTCCAGCCAGACAACGTGGCAACAGTGAGGAGATGCAGAGCCAGAGGCTACTGTGGAATGATAGCAGTGAGAAAACAGGTATTTTTGAAAGAATGTAGAAAATGAGGTATTGCCAATTAAAAAAAAAAAAAAAGTTACTTCAGAAGATCATTCTTCTTTAGTAACCTTTCAAATAATTCAGGGAGTAATTTCCTCAGGTTCCTTCATTGTTAATACCATTGTAGGTGTCTTTTATTTGTACAGCTGTCTCATTTCATCTTACCCATGTCAGTTTAGGGACCAAAGAGGGAATGATATGACAAATATAGAGAGTTCTGTCCCGGTGAGACCATCTCTTACTTGGCTATGGCAATGATTTCTGCTGTAATTCATGTGTCTAGGCTTCATTGTCCTAATAAAATCCTGAAAATAGTATGAACACATTTGTTTTGAAATGCTGAATTAACTGCAAAGCTGTCTGTATTGTTAATGTCACTAGTTTTCTCAACGAGATGATGAAATACTGTAACTGGAAATAGCAAAGCATTGGTTGGAAGATGGACTACTCACCTCTACTAGGAAAAACTTCTTTTTGCGTGTTACAACCTCCTGCCTCTTAACACAATAGAATATATGGCACTAATGCTTAATGAAGAAAAATGCAAGAAAGAATGTATTTTTCCTTGATGTATATGATAGCTCCTGTAAGTGCTAATGGTATTTACACGCATATTGAGAGAGAGCTGTATTCCATGAACTGGAAAACAGATGGTCAGGGGGCATGTAATAAAAGTATAATTCACCTTAAATGCACTGTTTACAAAATGTCAGTTATGTTTTCATTTTCTTAGGCCAGAAGTGATGAAATAATAAATTAGCAATCAATGCATTGGAAAAGCCATAAGCAAGTATTATCAAGTAAAAGTGATGTTACTAAAGAAGTAACCTTGTGCTATAGGACCTTTCAGTTAAAACTAATAAGAGCAAGAAGGCATTTTCCCAGTACCTTCAGACAGAACTTTATTTCTGGTCCAATCTTTCTAGCAGTAAAAACAAAAACAAACAAACAAACAAACAAAACAAAACAAAAAAAAAACAAACAAACAAACAAACAAAAAAAAAAAAAAAAAAAAAAAAAAAAAAAACAAAAAAAAAAAAAAAAAAAAAAACAGACCAGAGTGAAACATGAAGTTCTCTGAAATTGTGAAGGGCAAGATCTGCTTCTGCCCTTCACCTCACTTTCTTCTTTTCTCAGTGAGGAGGGGATAACAAAAAGAAAAATGAAGAGGAAAAGAGGAAAAGAGTGACTGTTGTCACTCACACCACACTGCACTGGAAAAAGTAATAATAGAATCCCTATTTTTAGCTTGTAGTTGCCAGGTACTGAAATGCTACAGCAGCTGAATTAAATTGCAGATTTGGTCCATCAAGAAGAAAGCTGAAGGCAATTGTTAAGAGGAAGAAGAAGCTTGAATTTCTGTAATTAATTTTAGTTTATATGTGAAAGACGACTTCTTCCATTACAATAAGTTCCAAGGCTTTCATTGCAGATATATATTTTGAAATAGCTTAAAATCTTTGCAAATATGTATTTCTTTGGAATCAGTATTAATTTCAAATATGTGTAGTTTCAATACATAAATGTAAATACATATAGTAAAACATAGTGTACAAATACATAGCAAAGTGAACTATCGTATTGTGATATCACACGGATGCAATTTCTTTCTGAGCAATGCCACTGCAAATAACATAATTATAGACCATACAATATCCAGACAATCATTTTATTGACAGCTTTGCACCCCTGATGCCTACTCTTGAAACTGTAAATCTGATCCCATCTTCCGCTGACCACTTGCTCGATATAGAATGACATTATCATTAATAGGCAAAGCAACAGCCAAACTCCTCCCTCCACTCTCACATCATGCACCAAAGATCCAAAGTGCCAGAAAGCCAGAGGAAGTAACAAGTCAATGCACTCACTCACAGCATATTGTGTGAAGAAGGGAGTAAGCTGACTAAGGAAACATGCCATGGGAGATGGAATCAACCAGACAATGAGTCCAGTTACAGAGTACTTCTTCAGGGAGAGACTCACAATGTTGCCTAGCCACCCTGGGAACTCCAACTGCCATGAAAAGTCAAGTAACCAGAACCCCCACACAGCACATACACTGCATAAACAGACCTCCCAAAAACACTACAGGAGTCAGTTCTTACAGAGGTGGCTTCTTGCACCACCTCCAAGTTAATGTGGAAGGCAGGGGCACCTGGTGGTGATCTCCTCATCAGTTCCCACCCAAGGCTGGCCAGACCCTGGGTGAAAAGCAATCAGGAGGGTCTTTCTTGCCTGACTGTGGACATCATCCATATGCCAACCCTCTTGCAGGACTGGGGGCTTAAACCCCAGCACTTTGCCCCATCAGAGCCAGGGCTGAGTAGGAAGTTGTGGCATTTAACTTCATATATTCTCTTCTTCCAGTTCACCAGTTCTCCTCACCTTCTAATCCTCCACACTGCAGCTTAAATTCAATTAGTCATGAAGTTTCTTCTAAGATAAGAGTGACTCTTGCATCTGATAGGTCATACAGCCTTGAACATAAGTCCACATTTCCTCTCTGTGGATCTAGTATAGGATTAGCAAATGCTGATCTTCATCAATATGCTGAAAACAGGGTCCAATGCTGCCTTCTAATGCTAATATTCATCCATTATAATCAGATACTGTCTGTTTGCCTCTGGGTTTTAATTTCTTTTATAAAATGATGTGTCATGTTTTAATATGGTTGTTGTATAATTGTCTCTGGGTGTGACTAGCAGTTTCTCAGCTACATTCTTTTTCACAGAAAAATGTACATTTGCTGAAATCTAGACTATTAATGAGAATTCTGCAACCTAACAAAATGGGAAAAATGTCAGAATACAGTGTATTGACTCTTTCTCAAAGGAAAATTTCAATTTTCCCATTGATAATTACTTTTTTAGGCAGTATAATTGTTCTATACTAAAAATCTACTGTTTAAAACTCATTAAAATGGAAACAAGATGTTTTGATACGTTCAAACCTATCATTACACTTAAGTCCAGTTTTATTCAACTGAAAAACATTAATCTCAAGAACATCTCTGAGATTTTTATTTTATTGTATCAGCTGATGATGGATGATAAACCTCAAACATTGCTGAATGGGATATCTGTTATCAGTTATGTGTCCTTGTACTTCAAGTTTCCTTTGGTGTGTTTTATGTCATACTTTGACAAAATTTCATTTTGGTTTCTGTCCTTAGTGTGAGTGTCATGTCTGGCCATTGCCATCCTGTGCCTGCATTACTGAACACTTCTAAATTTTTATTGTTTTGACTTGATGTCCCACCACCATTCACCCCCCTTCATTTGACCTCGGCAGGGACCACAGCGTCTGCAGTCCAGATGCTTTGAGCTGGACTGCAGCTACATGTAGCCCAGACACTGTCCAGGAAAATTTCAGATCAAAAGACTGGTGGTAGTAGTTGCAACACTGAACGATAGGCTCATAGGTCTATCAGGGGAAATTGTCCTGATTTCAATCTATCTCAACAAACACCTAAAGATCCCCAACTGGTCTAACTCTTCCCACCTTCTCCCAAATGCACTCTACCCACTAGCCTACTTTGCTCTCTAGACTCCATCTCCTGGTAGCCAGACCTGCACTGTGACTGTTCTTGTTGAACATGTAGCATTGACCCTGAAAAATGTAGAAGTAGGAATTTTGACATTCTGATAGTATTTTAAGATGGATTGATTCAAAACGAACCTATTAGAAGATCAGAGCCATTCACAACACCCACGTTCTCCAATGTGAGATACCTGATTCTTCCCAAAGCTAATAACTGTACTATTAGCTGCTCTGTGTGTATTCAATTTAACTTTTTCAATAGGAACTGCTTAAAGCATGACCCTTTTTCCCTGCAATAAAAAGCTGTGTGCAAAATCTGCAGAAACTTAGAAGTCTGAATATTGCTTTCTGTCTCCTCAGGGCATGTGTGTGAATGCTAGTTGATTTGAAGAATAAAGGACAAAATGCCATTAAGATACAGATGACTCTGATTCCATAGTCAAAATCTATTGTTTTACAATGTTCTTATATTCCTAAATCAGTATTGCTGTCAGTAAGGAACTACCACTTTGGTACTTAGTAGCATTCAAAGCTGTTAAAGGACTTTTCCTTGATGCTACGGCTTCATTATGCCATTTTTAGGAAGCAATTGTATTTCAGATTATTCTTTTTTTCCCTTGATTGAGCAGGACTATTTCTGCTACAGCTAGAAACCCTGGTACTTTTGCTGATGTTTGGAGCTAGGTTTCTAATGCTTCATAACACAATTTTCACAAAAATCCTGAGCACAAAGCTCATTCCACCTGCAAATTCACCATCTGAAATTGCATGCTGGTGAGCACATTTGCCCATTTCTAAACTCATTGCAAAGCTCTCAACTTTCCATGGGATTGGTGTGAGAGAAGTCCATCTGGTTACACAAAGGAGAACAATATGGAGGGCTGCAGATGAAACACCAGGAATCCCCTTTCAGTGAGGCGTCTCACCAGGAGACTAGTCACTATGGTGATGCATCATGCTATAGGCTGTTGTCTTCTCAAGCATGAATGGATAATGTTAATTATTTGTGTGATTAAGCATCATCACCACCCTAGTTGTTAAGGCAATGCCTTCATCAGCAAGAAGAGAGGTATTCATGTAACCCCAATGGTAGGCATTAAAAAGACTGTTGCCTTAGTGTCCCTGCTTGCCATGTATAAGCAATAGGTAGAAATTCCTTGGCATATACAACAGTCACACAAAATCCCCATCCCTCAGCTGCCACAGTTCCCTGGGGCTTGGGACAAAATCCCAACACAGAATCCCAGCCCTACCAGGCCATGCCAATGTGGCCTCAACATGTCCCTCCCTTTATAACTAACCCAAAGTCCCACCATTGCTTACAGAGGTTTTTCTGATTCTCTGAAACTTTCTTCTTCTTCTCCCTGGCAGTTAAAATATTTTGCAAAGTCATCTCTTCCTCCATAAGACATATCCTAACAACGTCAAGGGAGAGTGCTAAAGACAAAAAGCCTCAAGAAACATGAGAATATGAAAAACGCACCTACTTTGTCCAAGTACAGCAAAGTGAGACAAGAACAAATCTTGGCTTCAGTGTTAGCATAATGAACTGGCATACTTATGGTGGAATCACTATGAAACTCAAAGTGCCAGGCTTGAGGGTGCTGACTAACATTGGATGTAGATTAACAAAATGAAACACAGTCATTCTAAGGCTTGGAAAGTGAATAAAACATCAGGAAAGTTAATATACAAGTCACACATGAAACAAGGAAAAGCAAGAACCACTGCATAATATTGAAAGTTAATCACAAAGCCCTTCAAAATAGTTTACATGAGGTGGTCAGGAAAGGTGATAAATAGCCATGGAAACTTTCTTCCTACTTCACAGGCGTGCTTCAGGTCTGGTTTTCCTAAAGCACTGTCCATCAGTGATGTTGGTGAGGTAAACTGAAAGCTATACATTAATAAAAAGGGCTGTGGTGTGGATGGGCTCACCACCCAGCAAGCTGCCTGGGCAGCAGCCAACTTCCAGAACTGCAGAGTGAGGACTGGTGGGCATGGTCACAGGGGCCATTAGGGACAGACAGGAAGGTTAAAGCACCCCCCCAGCCATCTGCTTCTTCATCCTGCTCCTGATGGATCAGCTTCTGCTCTGGTGCACTTTGCAGTTGCATAGCCAGCGTAAGACCCTTCCTGACTTTTTTGAAGCCACTTGTTCCTGCACCCTTGCTGCATCCTCAGTCATATCCACTCACCTCTCCCTGTGGCCACCTTCCTGAACTGAAATTTCACATGATGATGTTTAAATAAAAGGAAAACATACAGATGGGGTTTCAGAGAGCCAGGCAGGTGTACAAGCACGCAGCTATGCACAGCAGAGGGGAAGACAACCTGCAGCAAGGAAAAAATACCTGGAAGAGGCAGGAGGTGACTAAGGAGACCTCTTACCACCTGCACTTCCAAGGCACCAAGGCAACTAGATGACTAAAATACACACCAAGGCCAGCCCACTGGACTGGTGCTATACAAATTAAAATCAACAAATAGTCCTGCTCCCAATGTACTGCGAGGGGGGGGGGGGGCAGGGGGGAAGCTGAAAAGCTCCAAAACAAAGCTGTTTTTTAAAATATTTGAGTCAGAACAACAGGGTATTTATTGTGGTCATGACAATCATGATTTAATGGTAGTATTTTGCATGGCATTTCACTTGACTTTAAAGAGATATTCGTAACACCAATTTGTCCTTCAAGCCCCATTAACAATATGGATGTCTATGCAGCAAACACATTAACAGCGGACTAAGGAGCTGTTACCCCTCCTGGTCTGAATTTCCCCTATTTTACTATCCCAAAATTGCAAACTATTGACTAGAGAGGATAACAATGCAATAATAGAGTGCTAAGAGTCACAGCTTTTTGTATTCCTGATTTCACTTTTACAAAGTAGTCTTACAGGCACCATTCAGTCTTAGAACAAGCATCTGTTATATAAAAAGTGGGCTTTTTGTGTATAACTCATCATTTCAGATGCCAGCAGTAACAGCCCAACTTGCTGCTTGCCGCATTACCTGTTTTGTTGCTAGGAAACTTTTGAACAGGAGCCAATCTGCTGTTCAGCTATTTGCTTTATGTGCAGTTATATGGAAAAGGACCTCAGCTGATCATTATTTTAAACAATGCCTTCTGGGTTTTTTTTTGCATGGCAATGTTAGAAAGAGGGGATAGGCGCTATGCACTAACGTTAGCTATATGTGTGATGAAGATCTCCCAAAGTTCAAGAAGAAAAGCAAGATTCACATCCAGGTGGGATTCTTGCTCAGAGATCTCATTCACCTGGAAAGTGAAGATGTTTAAAGTATTGTGCTTAGCCTCCCCAGCTGGATAGTACAGAACATTCTATATTTTCATTCTTTTTACTACAGCAAGAGGCATGGCCCCAGCCAGGATCACCACTCCACTGTGTGACCGAGTCCTTGCTCTGGAGAGCTTAGAGTCTGACACCATGCTTCTTGACTTCTATCAAGAAATGATGGCCTTCCACACTTTTTACAGACCTACTGAACAGATCTGGGCTGGTGAATGAGGAAGGCAATAAGTCCTTGCTAACAAGGAGACTGCCGCAGTTCAGGGACTAGAACTCTCCGGCTACTAACCCCAAGCTGCAGCGTAATTTCCTGGTGGTGCTGCTCCAGTGCTTTCCAGCCTGAGTCACCTCAGCTAGCAGGGAGACGGGCTTGCTGAAGAGCCAGATGCCCCAGATAAATGAGGGGCTGACAATCATGAAGACCTCTGTTCCTGATTGTGGTCACCGAAAAGGATAATAGTTTTGTCTTTTGAGCATCCACACAAATTCACAACTGTAGTTAAAATTATCAGTACCTATTTGTACCTAAAATGATATCAGTGATTTTTTTTTTTACTCCTTGGGACAGGGACAGTTCCAGTGAAGCTAGTTTTAAGACCATTTGAATAGGTCTTGTGCTGTGCAACACCTTCCAAAAAAAAAGAATCTTCCCCTAGGTTCACACACACAGTGATGGCCCAAAAAAGGTAATAGTGACCCACTAACACATAACTTTTATTCTGAGTGCTGCACTCCAGGAAAGTGGAGGAAGAAATAAAACCAGGCCCATCTGCTCCACAAATGTTTGCATAGTCTGAAGATTTTATTCTTCTAACATTTCTGGTGAGCCTGATAAATTCAGTGAAGCGAGATGGTGGGACTTGTTGGAGCAGCGATTTGTTTAAGTTTCCTAACACTGGCACCATGGTCTTTTTTCTAGAGCAAGTCTTCCAACAGGTCACTAGGCATGGTGACTATTGAAGCTGACAATCTTGGCTGTGAGGAACTGCTAGTCTTGGAGCAGATTTAGAGCATCAGTCAACAGGTGGTAAGCAATTACACTGTGCATCACTTGTCTTTCTTGGGTTTTATTTCATTCTTTTTTTGTTATCTTCCTTTTAATAAAAACTATTATTATTAAAATTACTATATTTTATTTTTATTTAAATTATTGAACTGTTCTTATCTCGACCCATGAGTTTTATTTTTTTTCAATTGTCTTCCCCACTCCACTGGTGAGGGTGGGGAGGGGGAAGGGGAGAGGACTGAGCGAGCGGCTGCATGGTGCTGGCTGGGGTTAAACCATGACAATATCTAAAGTTATTCTGAAACAGATGTTGCTGGATATTTTACATGTTTTACACTTATGTTTAAATATTCATGTTACACACACTTTGCATATGTCAAGATTTGTACATGTCTTCCTCTCAAGGCGTATGATATTCCTTATTTTAATACATAATAAGGTATTACCATTGTAGCAAACATCTCTGTAGCAACATAACTTTGCTTCATGCTTTGTAAATCAGTAGCGTTTACTACCAAAAACCTTACAGACTAAGATAATGCAAAGAAAAGGACTAAAACACAAGCACTAATACAGTAAGCAAATGCCAAAATCCAGTATTCCAGAGCTACCAATAAGGCAAGAAGATGAACATTAACTGGAGGATATTGGTTCCATTCCAGATTGGCTTTTCAAAAACACTTTTTATTCTGCATTGAAATCAGAACAAAATAGAAAGATAATTTTTCTGCGAAATATATTCTGGGATTAAAAATTAAGATTTTGTGGATTTGAAAACCCAATATTAAAGACCAGCTTGTGAAAGCATGTATGTGTTTCAAATGTTTTGCATTCACTAACCATTCCAGCCAGGTCCAGTGAAGGCAGGGCAGCAAAAGTGAGGATGTCCATATAGAATCACAGAAGTATTCATTGGGGAGGATCTTACGTAGTTCAAACTTCCAATTGAAGCAAGAATTTTGCCAACACAGGGTAAGATCAGGTGTAACTTAGGATAGAGAACACTTGACACCTTCCAGGGACGGAGATCTCACAACCTCCCAAAGCAACCTGTTCCTGCCCCATACTAGCAATCTAAAGAGAACATTTTCCTAATGCCTGACCTGAACCAATGAAGTGCTGGGGTTTAAACCCCCAACCCTGAAGGAGGGTTGACATATGGATGATGTCCACAGCCAGGCAAGAAAGACCCTCCTGACTGGTTTTCACCCAGGGCCTGGCCAGCCTTGGGTGGGAACTGATGAGGAGATCACCACCAGGTGCCCCTGCCTTCCACATTAACTTGGAGGTGGGGCAAGAAGGCACCTCTATAAGAGCTGACTGCTTGCAGTGGGCTTTGGGGTTTGTCTTTGTAGTGTATGTCATGTGTGGGTATTCTGGCTATTGGAAAGGCTCCCTGACTTTTCATGGCAAGTGGAGTTCCCAGGATGGCAGGGCCAGAATGTGAAGCTGTGTCTGAGTCCATACTCTATAGCTGGGCTTGTGATCTGGCTGCTACTATCTCCCATGGCTTGGCTCCTTGGCTGGCTTGCTCCCTTCTTCACATCCACTGTGATGGGTGAGTGCACTGACTTGTTCCTCCCTCTGGTTGTCTGGCACTTTGGATCTCTGGTGTGTGATGTGGTAGTGGAGGGAGGAGTGTGGTTGTTGGCTTACCTATTAATGATAATGTTGTTCTATATTGGGCAAGTGGTTAGCAGAAGAACCTCTCAAGCTCAGCATGTGACTGTTGTCCCCTGTTATGACATCTGGCACTGCCTAGTGGTATTTGGCTCCAGTATATTTTCAACTAACTTTCCAGTAGTTGTAGATTGCTTTTAGCTCACCAATTTGTCTTCTCTTCACCAGACCAAAGAAGCCCAGCTCCCTCAGCCTCTCCTTGCAGGCTACATGCTCTCAGCCTGTGACCATCTCAGTACCTATCTGCTGGAGGCTTCTGCTGCTTCACCCTTTCCTTCTTGAATTGGGTGCCCAAAACCAGATATAGATGTGGCCTCACCATGCTGAGTGGAGTGGGATAATTTCCTTTTTTTCTGGTCACCATCCTTCTACACAGGTAGTCTCCAAAAGTTCTTACACCTCCCATTATCTCTGCAGCAAATTAGCACCATCATAGAAAATATTTAGTAGTGTAGGCAGTTAGAGAGTTTGACTTTAATGGCTCAAAAAGTCCCTCATGACATTATGTTCCTTTGTGCTTGGTTTCCTTTCTCTTCACTTTTCTCCTGAGTGGCAAATTGCAGTTGCAATGTTACATTTTAATAAGTTGCTTTTTATAAATTAGTAACTTTAGGTTTCTGTGTGTTGGGGAAAAAGTCAGAACTACAAAGGAGAAGATCACAGATGTTTGAGGTGATGCATTGATTCTGAAGAGGTTTTTCCACCCACTTCAGCTGTTCACCTTTTAGCTTTCATAATAGGTGACTAGTGTAATGTGAATGTCAATAACAGCACTGAAGGTCACTTGAAGGTTCCTTTTCTGAAAGAAACAAAACATAGGCTGCACACAGGAAGATTTTTAATTCTGGCTTTACAAATCTAAAATAAAATTCCTCAGGTCAAGTGGCCTTTATGATGACTAGAGGGAGAGCAGTGCTCAGAGGGCTGGGCAACTATTTATCCCTATGTTCCATACTCTCAACTCATCTGAAAGATGAATGGAAACTCCACGGCCTCATAGCTTGTCATCTGGATCACAAATGTTTCCAGTCCTGACCTCTGAAAGTCTTTTGTCAGGATACCTACACCCTGAGTTCAGTGAAACATTTGGGCTCATAGTTCCTGAAAATCCTTCTCTGACACTAGATGGAAGTGATGAGGAGAGGTGAAAGTGAGATTGTTAAATGCTTCCTTCAACACAATGTTTAAGTTTGCAAGAAAAAGTCAAACCCAAAATGTTCAGCATGGCAGCCTGTTGGGATGAAAGGTTATAGGAAACCGTAGCTGATAGTTCAAAATGGAGCATTGGTTGTCTTTGAGTAGCGAAACTGAAAAAGGCAACAAGATACCCAGGAAATTTCATTACATAATTCATTGCCTTAAATCACTGTTATCATAACAACTAATTTATTCTTCCACATATAAAATGCTATTAAATATCACACTTATTTGCTAAGTGCTTGTCAGAAGGCATGATTGATTCCTGCATTGAATCCTTCAGTTTAACTAGCTCTACAATTTTCTCAGTAACAGGCATAATTAAAGTAGCTTGATTTCATCTTGTCCTACAGAAAGACCAAAAGAATCACACTGGACAGCAAAAATCCTCAAGAATTATCTGTATATACTTTGCTAGAACTGAAAACAATGTAAGTGTTTTTGTGAATTTTTACCTCAGTGGGTGAAAAGCATCAGATCAGTATGGTCTGGAATATTAAATATGCTGTGCACTGGAGGCTTTTCTAGACATTATGCTAACTGAATAATGCATAGTCAATTTCCATTAAATTTCTAATAAAAAAAATAAGTAGCAGCGACTTCCAGTGCAAAAAGACTTTGCACATTAATTTTACTTAAATGTGTCAGAAGAGCAAAGTGACAGCTGAGAGTGTGCAGGAAAAGCTGATGCTTTACAAGGTCACCTTCCAGGGTTAATTGAGTGCACAGGTGAGGTACACTCACAGCATGGGGTGTCTTCTAGATGAGATTGTCATCCCCTGGAAAGAGACAGCATAGCATGTCCCTGCTTCTGGTATGAGTCGTCTTAAGTATGCCTAATGCCTTATTAAATATTCATAGTTAAACATTATTGTGAAAACTATTGTCATCTCAGATACTTTAGTGGCCTTCATATTTAGTGGGGAGATCTGCAAGTGAAAATGGGGTGGATTTCAACCACTCATACAAAAGGCTTCAGATTATTTAAGCAGTCAATGGAAAGTATCGTGTTGGAGCAGCCTCCAACACAACCACCAAAAAGAAGCTTGTTTGCTTAGTCAGGACCCACATGGATGCTACAAGCTCAAGGATGCAATTAACTTATCTAGCTTCTCCCAACTGACATAGTTTATTTCTTATTAAAATTTCTTATGCATTTCTGCTAGTTGCAGAAGAAATCTGTGTTGTGGTGTTTGTTTGGTTTTTTTCTCGCTTCCAGAGGTGTAAGGGCTTGCAAGTCTTACTGAAACCAAGCGATCACTCTTGAAATCAAGCCAGTGATGCCTCTTTGCTTCTTACAGAACTTGTCTGGGACTTTTGTTGAGAAAGGAAAAAATTGCTACGGCAAGAGTAGAGAGAGCTCATCAACACAAGTGGCAATTATCTAATAAAACCAATATGCATTAGTGGTGTTTATGATATAAATAATACTTTGGGCGTTACACCCACAAATATTTCAAAAAACAACTATGCATCATCAAACAGAATGAAGGCATTGGTATTGCTATTGTACAGCACCAAGACTTTAACTGCATTGTGTATGTCTACTGTGATATTTCTTGGAAGACGGGTCCAAACCTTAAAGATGTCAACTTTTTCTTAAGCCATTTTAATTAAGTTGACAATTTATTGTTATGCTTCTAGGGCAAGTTATCAACTCACAAAGACTCAAGACAGGCTTCACTAAAAGATCAAAACTTCAGAAGAATTTAAATGTAGCAGCGTTTTTAAATTTGAACAACCTACAGTCTGACATAGTTGTTCTGATACTGCACTGAGAATATTCAAAAAGCAAAATCTACGAAAGGTGAAAAATTCAACAACAAAATGTTAATTTTAAATTCAAAACAGTTTTCTTTTGAGTATTTACTTCATAACAGACCAATATTTTGCAATTTGATTTCACAATTATATTATTATATGGCAATTAATGATAACATCTATGGGATTTTTTTAATATCTGGCATTCAGTGCAGATTATTTCTGTAAACTGGGCTCACTGGTTTCCTTGGCAAACACAAAAGATTTGAAGGAAAGTAGTAATTTGAGGGTGTCATGGTTTAGCCCTAGCTGACAACTGAGCCCCATGTAGTTCCCCTGGTGGGATAGGAGACAGAATCAGAAGGGTAAAATTGAGAAAACTCCTGGGTTATGATAAGGGCCAGTTTAATAGGAAAAGCAAAAGCCTGACATGCAAAGAAGAACAGGGACTTCATCCACCACTTCCCATGGGCAGGCAGGTGTTCAGCCATCTCCAGGAGAGCAGGGCTCCATCATGTGTAACGGTTACTTGGGAAGACAGAATGATGTAACTTGGAATGTTCCACCTTCCTCCTCCTTCCCACAGCTTTACCAGCATGACATCATATGGTCTGGAATATCCCTTTGGTCAGCTGAGGGCAGCTGTCCTGGCTGTCCCCCCTACCAGATTCTTGTGCTCTCCCAGCCTACTTGCTGGTCAAGTGGTGTGAGGAGCAGAAAAGGTCTTGCCTTAATGTAGCACTGCTTAGTAACAACTTAAATCATGAGTGTGTTAGCAACATTATTCTCATCCTATGTCCAGTCTATAGCAGCTTTTGGGAAGAAAATTAACTATTCTCTATAAAACCAGGACAGGGAGTTATGAGTTAAAGAGGTGTGATACAGTAGCTACTCTGAAGTGGTTTTACGAGTGATACAGTCTAAAGATTTTTTTTTTTTTTAAACACACAAAAAAAACACTGTGAAACCAGAATGGAGAATAGAGTTTGAAATCTCTTGTGAGGCTGAGATTGTGCAGTTCACTGCACCAGAAGGTAGATGGGCAGTTAAGGGTTTTTGCAGAGAAGCAGCACACATACATGCATGTGGAAAAGGCAGCTCTTCATCATGAGGGCTAAATCACTGTCTCACTGAACTAGAGGGACCTTGGCAGACACACAGATGTGCCATAAAGTAGTTCCATCCTGAAGTTATTTTTCCACTTCTGGGGAAAGAGAGTGTCTTCTAGAGGAAAGAAAGAATAAAGATGGAGTGTAGACAAAACTTCCTCCATCCCCAGAATTATGTTTATGAGCCCTTTTGCAATGGAAAGACACGTTCAAGGCCGATGATGACTGGTGACAGGAAACCACAACCAATGGTGGGAGAATATTCACTTTTCAGACACATGTAGTTAAATTTGTGGTGTCTGTGTATTTGATTTCTTAGTATGAGACTGGTGGACTTCTTGAGATGTCTCCCAAACTCATCTGAGCTAAAGATGGTTGTCAGAGGCCATGAGGATTGCAGTGGCAAAGAGGGAGAGGTGTGATGTTCGAGACAAAGTTTGAGTTGTTAGGTAGCGATTGAAATCAACAGTTCTATGAGAGCATTGCTGAAATGCTCCCAAATCCGTGTGCAAGCTCAGAGACGAGAAAGATGAAGCACAGATCAATACATAGTTAAGAAAGCAATCTCTAAGAAAATTAGTTTAGATTTGCTAGGAACTGGAAATGACTGTGAATATATGAAGTGCATGAAACTAAACCAAATTGATTCAGTTATGAGTTACGCCAGGACTGAATGATCCCAACCTGCTAACTGGATTACCTTGAATTCTTCCTAGGGCAATCACTTTTGGCTTGGTTCACAAAGTTTAAATTACTTGTCTAGTCCTCTTAGCTGTTTTTTAACTGAGCCAACCTTTACTGAGGCATTTTTAAGGGCTGATGGCTCTATTTTTAGTTTATCATGACTCAGATAGAACAGCTCCTGTATGGGCAAGTTAAAGTTCTGATAAAAATTGATGTTGTCAGCCTCAGTAAGGCAGTTAAATACTAAAAGTCTTATAAAACTACACATGAGTTACAACCCAGTTGCTTTGGTGTTAAATTTAAGTGAGCCAGATTTGAACATTGTAAGTGTAACAGGAGTCTTTCTACTGACCATATTATATTTCCTCAAAATCCTGAGAGATCTGTTGTTTATAAGCAAGGTTATGCACTTTAGCCATATGTTCTAAATATCTGAAGTGTTTAAAATATATTTTGTACCTTTAAGTTTGTCCAATTTAAAATTAAAAAAAAAAATATATAAAGGAGCTTTAAATCACTGTAATGATTCTGGTGAGCAATTAATTTTGAACAAATTTTGTAATTAGTAATTTTGGAAGCATTTTGTTGCTCACAGCATTACTTTAAAATCCTGGGAACACTGTTGCCAGCAGAGTGTGCCCTCTTTCCATTCAGTCTGTGTGAAGATGACCCAAATAAAAGCTCCAGTAGTGTATATTTGACTTTAGAAAGTACAGTGATACCATCCAAGCAGAAATGTGAGAGAAATCTTAATAAAATATGAGAAATTAAAATCTCCTGCTATTATTTTTCAGCAGTGTTGTTTTAAAACTTTCATTTAATTCAACAATGCAGAAGCATGTGATTTTATGGAAAAGATGCTGTTATTAATGTAGCGTAGGATATACGAAACTGCAAATTTTACAGTAGGTTAATTCAGCTCTAAAAAGTTATTGTGTAAGATGGTGGCATAAAGAAAAAACAGTACCCATAGCACACTGAAAAATCAGATGTAAACCATTTGCATTTGTTTTATGAGCACCATGTTGTTTTTAAAATATATTGCTATCCTTTATATACGATTAGAGGCAGACTCATATTTTGTATGTTATGCTTCTGAAAACAAAGTGTAAACAAAAAATTTCCAAGCTGGAAGACTGATTTGGGGTGGGTACTTAAACATCTTGGTGCTGCTGGACTGAAAGTCTTTCTCTTCCATTTTTCAGTACTTCAGGCTCCTTATCAAAACATGGATTTGAGCATCTCAGCATGAAAGGTTGACATGCCTTTTTTTGTTTGTTTAAAATACCCGTGCTCCTGCTTTGAAGCATTTTGATTCAGGGGACCTGGGCCACCATGCTCTGATAGTTGTGTCTGCTTGACGGCTTGATTTCATAAATGTGCCCTAGCAATCTAATATTTGACAATGGCCCTGCTACACTACAAGATATATAATGGCATAAAATAATAGTGCCTGCTCAACAGAACCTTCAGTCTTCCAGAGTGTCAGTTCACATATAAATGAGTATTTGAAAGTAGTTTTAAAGTAGCCAGAGCCCATTTATTTCATGCCATAACTGTTACAGGAATCCCCTTCTTACCCCAAAGACAATCTATTCCCAGCAGCTGCTACCGGTTCTGTATCTGGTGTGTTGATGGCCCATAGTAATTTGTAAAGGGCAGAGAAGACAGATTTTTATCACTGAACAATTTGAAAGTGAGAGCTCACCACTGAGAGTAGGGCAGTAGTTTTCCTAGTGGCAGTTCACTGGAGGAAAGAGACAGGTACTGTGCTGCTTTGTTTCACCCCTCATTTGCTAAGGTGGAGACAGTGAGGGCATTAGCAGGTAGAGCTGCTGCTACACCTTCAGTAGGCTGCTTCTGACCAGTGAGGACTGGATCCATGGCCACCACCACTACTAAAGGAAGCAATTCTCTGGCCTCAGTGACACTTTATGAGTGAGTCACAGTGGATGACTATTCTGGATTTTTCAAGTTAAAATTAGTGGGACTTGCTGGATAATTTTTTTGTGAGGTGAGGGGAAGGTATGTCTTTAATTCTGTTTAGTTCAAATACTGCTATGCTGTGATGTGGGATTAGTCACTATTGCTTATGGGTAAAACTGTAATAAACTGTAACCAATGCTGCACACTTCAATCTAATCAAAAGCTATGGAATGTGCAAACATCTTCCAAAGATGACGACAACATTTCTATACACCTCCAGGTGGCTGCAGTGCTTCTTCAAAACCTGCAGAGCTTGTAAGTCATTACTACACACAGCTCCTGTCCCCACCAACCACTGCAGTCAGCCAATGGCTTGGCACTCTGCTGTGTCTGTCATGGTAAAGGACCCTGGCTTTCTCTTCCAACTCTTAAAAATACTTTAAAGACTAGAAGACTACTGTAAAGGTAGTGGAGTATGACAGGAAGACCTTCGTATTTTGAATGTTGTGGATATTTTTAGTCAAGCTTTATCTGTAATGATTTCTTTTCTTTTAGAATTCTTCTCATTAATGTCTCTTTGCCATTCCAAAATTCAGCTTTCAGGTGTGAATGTAATGTGGGTGGCTGATTAATATGTTTAATAAGATTTTTATAATAGATCTTGAACCTTTATGTCCCTGGTATCAGCAAAGAATCCCCAAAAGACAGAAGAGCATTAAGAAGAAAATGTGTTTCTTAAAAGCATCAGCAAGAAAATCATTCAACCACCAGCTCAATAATAGAAGTAATAATCTGATTATTATTCAAGGAGGACCAAAAGTCCTGCT
>NW_008600741.1:31901-38966 GCF_000691845.1 Merops nubicus
AAATCTGCAGACCCTGCTCTGCATGGATCAGAAATGATACACATGCTGTTTACAGGAATTAAAGACGACAGGATCAGGTTCCACTTCCTCTTTATCCCTTACTTTTTAAATAACTGCACATCTCTACTAGACTTGCACAGGTCTTAATGTGCATACTGTCCATGCAAATAATTTTTTCATTAAGTGCAATTACATTTCCAAACAGGGAAAAAAATATCTTCCTGAAGACCAGTTAAATTAGGAATAAAACAAAATGCTGGAAGTGTGCAAACATAGTTAATGTGCCAACGCAAGCCAACAACATAGAGGAGGATTTGGATGCCAAACTGTGACTTGGAATAGCAACTGAGTCAAAGTCTAACCTGACATTCAGATACATATTGGGCAACTGGCCTTCAGACAGTTTTAGCCATTCCGGCTTTCATGTGAGCTTAGTCTTTTGTGTCTTTATTTGCACAAAGCCATGGCTTGACGTTGCTGTTATAACAGAAACTTGGTGGGACAACTTTTTGAACAAATACTATTCTAATAAGGTATAGCTTGTTCAGAAAGTAGAGGTAAGGTGAAAAGGAAGGAGACTTTGCCCTTTAAGTCAAGGATGCATACAAATGCTGTGATTTGAATGGTGATGAGGTCTGCTGAAAGCCTCTCAGTGATAACTGGAGAGGAAAATAGAGGTGCTTCATAATACTGATGAGAACACGTAAGGAAGAACACGTGCATGAAGCTTTTTGGAAACTCTTACAGAAATTTCCCTGATGTACACATTGTCATTGTCATATTTATTACCCAGATACCAACTAGACATAGAGTATGGCCTGTCCATCTGAAATGTATCTGTAATAATCTGTGATATAGTAGACAGAACAGGCAGAAGGACTGGTCTTCCACATATGATTCTGATAAAAAGCAGAAGATATAGAAGGCAAATAAGATGAGAGAGGCCATTAAATTACAAAGCTCATAATCATTAGGATAGCAGAAATGAAAGAAAAGCTAGAATTAAACTTCAGAAAGGCAAATACCTTTAAACTCAGAGAATTTTTTTACAGAATTTTCTGTCAGCACTACAGGAAAAAGTTAAGGGGAGCTAGAATATTAATTAGTTAATATTAAGGACGTGAGCTAATTATCCAGTTGTGGAGCAGCCATGGGAAGTATAGTGTAAGATTGTTTTGACAAAATAATTAACCATGGAGTTCAACTGTAAGACAAAAAAAAACCAAAGGTCACGATACCAAGGATGAATACAGAGGTACAGCACAACTGCTTGGAAAGGCAAAGAATAGAATGACCTGCAATTAACACAAGACATCCAAAATGGACGTACATCCATAGTTTAAGAAAACAATTTTCACTAAGATAATGTTCTCTAAAAAGAGTGCTATCAAGTGGGGCAGCATAATTAATATGTGGCAGAAAAGAAAGGCCTCGTCTTTGAGTATTTAAAATGTTTTAATCATCTGGGTCTGATGACTTCATCCCACAACACTGTAGCAGATTAAATGTTTGACACGGTTATGATTTAGCAACAATTCAAAATGTAGTAATAGCATGAAGTAAATCAGAAGGTGGAATTTTAGCACCACACTATGACTGACCAACTTAAAGATTAATGACTGATTCAGGAGAACATTATAACAAAACAGCAACTTAATTACAGATTTGAGAATTACAAGATTCACACTAATTTACTACAGAGTATCCTAAATAATAATAAAAAAGGTATGTAGAAACATAAAACATACACAGACAGAAATATTTGAATCCAGTGAAATATGTAAGCACCCCTGCTTATGAAGGTAAATGTTTATATTCACACACATAGACAGGTAGAGAGGTGGATGGAAGAGACCAGTCTACAGTTAAAATTTTCCTCTTCTTGAGTTTGGAGCAAATACTCACAATACATCAGCATTCCTCAATGGGTGATAATTGAGTCTTGATAAGGTTGACTTGTCCTGGCTTTCCATTGATTTTGCTGACAGACAGTCCTGAGAGGTGTGAGAGGCTCGGGGGAGATTCTGGTCAAAGCCCCACGGGATCCAGGATTGCTCAAAGGGTCTCGCTTAGGATCACTATTTATAGGGTCTGAGATAATTAACATTTCTCAGGTACTTTTTTGTTTCAGTCCAACTTGGATGATTAAATAGTCTGGTATTTTCCACCAGTTGTACAGGCCCAGAATATGCTAGATGTTCTTTTAGGGAGGAATGCTAGAACTTTTGAAGTTCTAGTATTCCCCCCTCTTTGGGCCACAATCCACATACAGCTGTCCTAGGCTGTCAGGAGGTTGTTGCTTGCCAATAAGGGGAGCAGCAGCCAGGTGCATTAAGGGGGTGCCTCAGTGATCCAATCCATCCTTGGCTTATTCTAGTTTGATGTGTGGCCCTGGGGGGGGGAGTCACACCAAATATCAAGTTGCCTAAGAGTAGGAAGAAGTTGTACCATCACAGATACTTTATAAGGTTGAATAATAATTATCAGCACTGCTAATAATTGTTTTTAGTTATTCAAGGAGAAAAAAGATTCAGCAGCATGTAAGAGTCTTGTCTTTAAAAAAAAAAAAAAAAAAAAAAAAAAAATAAAACCAGGGGAATTGAAAACTCAGTAGGTTAGCTTCAGTTAATCTGAAAAAATGCCAGTCATGATCCAGCAAACTGTTTGTAACTCTCTAGAAAAAAATAGGAGGCAAATTGCAATAAGCATTAATTAATCTGCCAGCACACTGGGTAAGTATAACCTAGATTAAACTATTGGAGAGTTAGTGGAAAACCATTTTCAAAGAGTAACTGTAAGCAGTTAACTATAAGAATGGAAGATTTCATGGAGTGAGGTCCTGCAGATCTGCATCCAGATAGTCTCAATATCATCACTAGTGATCTAGATCTGAAGACATGACCACTTTGAGAACAGCTCCATTCATGCAGAAGATTAGATTTCAGCTGTATACTTAGAGATTGGAGATGTGAAGAATCATGGTGCAGGGACAAGTACAAGATACTTCATTTGGTCCAGAAAAATTATCTGGAGAAGCAGCAAATGTTTGTTACACGGAAAAAGAAAACTTTTTTTTAAGTGGAAAGCTGAATAAAATATTAAGGAAATGCAAATACCACCCTAAGATGAAAAATGCAAACAAAGCTAACAAAGCACATAAATCAACCCCTCTGCTCTGATCAGAGATGACAAGACCTCCACCAAAAGGTTGAATTCAGTCTGGGGCACTACACTTCAAGGAAGATGTGGACCAACTGGACAAAATTCACACAAGCACAGTGAAAGAGTAAGGGAAAAAAAATATGTCTCTGAAGTCCATAGTGACAGGACCTTGACCAAGAAAAGTTAAAAAGGAAATTAAAAAAAAAAAAATAAATTCAATGCTAAGTCTAGTGAAGCCCTGAAAGAGATTGATTGAAGAGGTAAGAAAATTTTATTTCTATGTCTTGTCTCATCACTCATGCCTTTTTTTCTCAATCACTTGTCAAGAATGACATGGAGACAGCTGCAGAACCAGGCAACCCTTTGAGATCCCTCTAGCCCTATCCTTCCATGCTTCTAAGTTCTTATTACTGTCACTAGTTGTAACCACTGTGCTTCCTCACTCTTTTTCACTGTTCAAGTGTGGTCAGATTTCCAAGAAATCTCTTCTAAAACATTTCAAGTCATCCTGCATATGACTTTTTTTCTTTTGCGCTACAGACACCTTGTGGTGCTTTTGATAACTACACAGCCTGTGGGCACTTTGCTGTTAGGAATACCATGTGGTGGGATTAAAAACAGTGAAGCTGTGCAGGTACATTTTCCATACATCTCTGCATGTCAGGAAGGGGAATCCTTCCAGCCACCATGTAAGACTGGGAAGAGAATCAGAAGTAGGAATCGTTGTATTTGCCAGGAGAGTTAAATTCATACAATTTGAGGTTACTCGGTCTGTGAAAGGGCTGCAATGATGGTTGCAACTTCAGAGATGCTCAGTCAGTCCCTTCATTCACAAAATACATTTTTCTCTCACATTTAAGCTCTAAACTCAGCAAAATATTGCTGATTTTCTTGAACTATGTCCTTCCTTAGCCAAGGAAGCTTTATAGTTCCTATAGAATGAAGAAACCATAACAGTGCCAGGCATTTGGTCTCTTACGACCCCATGTAGGATTTCTTAATTTTCAACAAATTATGTATTAGTTAGAAAGTTCACTAATGAACTCATTTTTCCTAACATGCTAAATATGAATAGTGTGGTGGCAAAATACAATTTTGCATATTCCCACACCTTTTCCATTAATTTATACGATGTTTATATGGAGTAAAGACTGAACACAATTTGAAGCTGTGTAGATTTTTTTTTTTTGTTAAACAAACATTTATCACTACAATATATTCATAACAGGCTTAAAGTGCAGCACTATCCTTGTTTTGCAAAGAACTCTCCGTAGTCACAGAGAGGCTAAATATTTTTCCAATGAAAGAGTAACATTTTTCATCAGTTCAAATGTTTATAACTGTTTTTATCTTGATGATAGATGACATCTAGATTTATAGTACATATATTAAAATCTGGGATAACTTCAGTGATTTGTGCTAAATTATTCATGCCTGTAGAGAAACAGGAAAATATCCCAGATTATGTATACTACCCTAATAAATTCCTTATTTCACTTGCTCCCATTTTCACTAGTTCATTACCTGTGAGACTGATGCTTTGTACTTTATTTTTGTTAATATTCATCATACACAAAGGAAAACCACATGCTTCATCATCAGTTTTCATAATTTTACATGATGAAAAGGAGGAAAATTACTGAATTGATGACAAAAAGCAGAAAACCAAATATTAATAGAGGCCTTTCTCTGTGTAACAGTTTTTTTCTTTTTAAAAGGAGACAAATAGACTGGTTGCCTTTGAAGGTACATTAAACCACAAGCAGTCACAAGTACAAAACATTATGTTTGTTTTTAAAAAGCAATCTCACAGTATATGCATCCCAACATTAGCTGTGCTAGTAGGAAAGCTGTATATTTTAAAGCACAGCAGTTTGACTTCAGTTCCATTAAAATTTAATGACACTCAAGACAAAAAGAGACATTTACTATTTGCCAGTAAATATCTGCTCGTCCAGTTGCTTCAAATCTGGTCTTTGTGACTTTGGTGCTTTGGAAAGTACAGGGACAGCGGTTCTAGAGGACAAACTTCTGTGTATCTGTTATCTTGTTAATCTAAAGAACTCATCTGTGGTCACCATCATTAGAGGCTAAAGAGGGCTGCTGCAATAGCCTTCAAGGGGTGCATTAGAAACCGGAGTTCACAGCTCAAAAGGCAAGTTTGCAGCAAAACGGCACATAGGTAGAGGGAGCCGTACTCAACCTCCTCTTAGCAGAGCTTCCTGCATCTTCTCAGGACTCACCACCCCCCTCATCTTCCTCCTCCTGCAACACAGGCTTCAGAGATTTTTCTATAAAACTGTTACAATGGTCTGACATGAATGGAGGTCTCTGTCTGCAGAGTGCTTATATTTATCTATAACCAATATTGTATAGTAGACTTATTTGCTTTTTCCATCTGTCTCCCTCTATCTCAAATAAATTCTCAGCTGGTAACTAACCTCAGCCAGATCTGGTAGAGTAGCAGCTATCTCAGAGAGACAGTTCCTGAAAACACCCAGAAAAGCATGTGGAAGGAGAAGACTTAAATCAGTGCCTTCACGGAGACTGTTGCATCAGGAGGGCCAGTCAGCATATCCTAGCTAATCCTGAATGCATCAAATACTTTGCTTTTTGCCTGATAAAGTATGTGGAAACAGAGTTAGTGTGCTGTTAGAAGTGGGAGGGCATGGACAGAGTTTATAAAGTGAGCAGAACAGAGTCACAAATATTCATTATAATGTGGCTGATGCGCACCAGGACAACACCAACAGTACTTGTCCTTATATTGCCAAGAAGAGCAGAATCTAAAGCCACGAGTTAAGAAATAAAGTCTCTTTAAGGAGAAAGTAACTTGGATCAAAATATTTAGTCAGAGAAGTCATTTTGAAGAATTGAACAATTCTCTCCAAATAAATTCATTGTTCATTCTAAGGAAAAATATTTTACTGTTCTTCTAATTTTTCCTACTGTTTTTTTCCTACATCTTGAAAGAATTTGCTAATTTTCCCGACTTTTTTTCTAAAAGAACTCAAGATTTTCTGCTATCCCATATATCACTAGCAGGATCTCACTCATTTTTCTGCTACAGTTAAAAAACATTGTAGTTTGTTAAATGCATACAATGGAGACATTGACAATGTCTACAGTAAGGCTGCATCATATCTTTATGTGTTTACTGTTACATTTAATGCAATATATTATCGTGCTATAAAGATGATTATGGAACACAAATGCTCTGACTTTTTGATCTAACTGATCTCAATTAATTAGAGTAAGTTTCCCAGTTCAGGAGCATGTACTGGCATGGTGAAGGTTCAGAAAAGTTCAATTGCATGAAGGTTTTTTTTTTTTAAGAAAAAGAACTGTATTTGAATATTTTTTTCAAGATTTTAACCCTTTAGGAAATACTGCTTTAAAGTATTCCTTGTGCTGTTTGTTCCATCTCATACAGGATAAAGGCTATGCCTCACTCTGCTGGCCCATGGAGTAGGGACTCTTTCAAAAGAGTAAATCACAAACTTCTTCCCACCATAGTCCTTCCAATTGGTTGTGGGCCAGCAGGACATATCCAGGCTTTCATTTCAATGGATCAACACATGAACAGAGCTTACATCTAGTCTTGGAAGCTGAGGTGTGAAATGCTAGGGTTTGAACCCCGAGCCCCCGAGTTAAGGTTGATGGGAATCACATGGGTGATTCCCACAGCCCTTCATAAAGAGGTGGTGAGTTTGCCTTATAGCTTCCCCCCAGGGTGCGGCCGGCCCTGCAGGGAGAGCCAGAAGGGAAATGAGCCCCAGGGGTCCCGCATTGAGTTGACAAAGGTCAAGTGTCTGCTTGGGGATAAAAGCTGGGACCACTTGCAGGGAGTCAGGAGTGTCTGTCTGTGGAGTGCACTCCACAGAGCTTCCTGGTTCAGGGCAG
>NW_008600741.1:39002-52293 GCF_000691845.1 Merops nubicus
GGCTGATCAGGTGAGAGTTGCCATGTGGGCACCTTTTGCTTACACATTTAACTTACTGGTCTGGCTGTTTCCCATGTCAACTGTGGGCAACCTCGGCTCACTGTTTGTACCACCTGTTGTGGGCTGAGTCATGTCTTTTGTGGGATCGTTGGGAGTGGCGTCGATCATGTATGAGCTGGTTGACCTGTTTGTACCCCTGGCGGTCATTCATATCGTAACATTTCTGTCTACAATACAGTCTGCATATTGGTTCATCTTCCTGCTGGTGTTATCATTTTTGTTGGGCCTGGTCATTGGCAGACCAAGGTGCATGTATAGGTGTAGAAGATAAAAAATACTGAATATAATTCCTCTTAATTTGGACAGATGTTTGGACTGATATGAAATTAAATGTTTTATTTACATTTTGGACATTTTAAAACTTCCTTTCTAACGAGGACAGTTTGATGAACAGTTTGAAATACATTTTGTTTTGAAGTTCTGAACGATTATCTTCTTTTTTCAAATATTTTTCCAGGTTTTTCTCTTTTGGCAAGCTGAACCATTTGGTGAATGAAAACAACTTTTACAAACTGTTGTGATCAAGAAAAGGCTTCATGTTTCATGGGAAAAGAAACACCCAGATTAAATGCTGTGCAGCAGAATCTCCATTAAACAGACTTGTGGAGAGTATGTTCCTCTTTTCCCTGTCTCCATTGCCTTTAGGTGTTCTTTTGAGGAAATCCATAACTGTAAACTAAGATAAATTCAACCCCTTGATTTCCTTAAAGTACTCCACTTCTTTTGCTTATCTTTCAAGTGGGATGAAATAACCCTGGCATTCTGGCAATTTAACCCAATTTACTAAAACCTTCTGACCCATTTACCTTTTAAATTATGGATATAATCTAAAGTCACTGAACGTGGAAAAAAACACTACTGCACTCCTGCCTGGGATCAAACCATAAATGCTGACTATATTCTTAGAAAAGCTATTCCTCCTAAACCTGCTATCCCTTGCAGAAGCCTGACCCTCTGAAGGGCCAAATTTCTGACTGCAAAAAGAGAGTGGGAGGGGAAAAATAGTACCCTGTGGAGGAGGGGAAAGGCAACAGCGTATGCTTGTATCCTGGCCAAGGGTTGCTGTTACAGATGTGTGGGTGAGGACTAGGTCAGCCCTGCCTCACAGCTCCAGCTTCCACCCTTGTTTTCCCTTTCGTGAGCCTGGCTGGAGCCCAGCTTGCAGCCATGCTATGCTCCTCGTTCTGTCTCCTCCAGCATGTTGGAAATTTTCTCCTCGATCCATCAGCTGACCTGGGAGCATCATAATTCTCCACTTTGTCACTCCTAAATCTCTAAGCAATCTTGTCTCTTTTCCAGCATCCTGCCCAGGTATCTCAGCTGCTGCCCTCCAAACACGGGAGTCCGAACACCCCAAACACTGCAGGACAGTCTCAGAGAGTCTTGAAGATACATTTATAGAAGATGGAAACTTTGGACCTTCTGAAATCAAATTCTTTTTTTTTCTTGCCACACTCAAAAACTTTTCTACTTTGCTAAAAAATATATATATACACATATATATATAAATATATATATGTTAGCTGAAAAGCAGTGATGAATTCTCTGGGAATGTGTTCAAAAACACAGCTTTCATTTTCTTTGGAGCAGAACACCTAAAAAGACCACTTAGAAGTATCTTGCTCATTTTATCAGTCAGAACAGTGGGAAACTGGTTGTGCTGACCTCTAGTATTCAAGCAGTATTTGATTTCTTTCTCTGACATGTTTTTTAAGCCACAAAGGGTATAAAAATAAATAAATAAATAAAGGTAGAGATATTTAAGCCAGCAGGCTGCAGAACACCAACAACTTTGTTATGCAGATAGTGTTGCTGCAATGGCAGGTGCAGGCTGCAAACACTAGATGGTCCCTGTGATCCAGTTTTACACTTCAGAACACTCCGTAGTTGAAGCAAGTACAATTATGTCCTTCAGCCAAGGGAAAAATACAATGTTGGCCATCGGAAGTTACCACCCAGAACCACATCAAGAACTGCAAAAGTAACCATGATGGTTTTCTCAGCCTTTAAAACTAGGAAGCGACGTGGCACTCTAAGTCTTCCAAAGAGAGCAAGCAGTCCTTTGGAAAGCAGCTCAAAAACAATTGGCCAGACATTTTCCTCTGAATTTGGATACACCCTGTAATACAGAGTGGTTGTTATACTGAAAAAGACTAGATGAAAAAGAGCATATAAAAAGAAAGTAGAGAGGTTTTTAAAATAATGGTATGTTGGGGTTTTTTACACTCTCAGATGAATAAGTTTGAGTTTATGCTGTGCTGCACAAAGTAGAGGTTTCTTCAAGAAAGCAGCAGTTCCCCATCTTACTTTTAGAATTAAAACTTTGGAATTCATGAAACAATCAATTGAGTTTAGTTTGTTGTGCATGGGTCATGTTTTCAAGTCAGATTTATTTGCAGAGGTCCCACTCAAGGTTTAGAACACTTTTCAGGTTTTGTGATATCAACAGTTTTTCAGCTTGTGAAAGAACTTAGGAAAGATTGTTATTTTTCAAAGCTATAGTCCTTATAATCAGATACATTTTGTATTCAAAGCTATGCTTGATCTCAGTCACATTAGGTTGCACACACTTTAAATGTCTTTAAAGGCTAGTGAGGAATAGATGTCCTAAGTTAACCCTTACTGAAGTTTTCTGGATATAACAGAGTGCATCCTGTCAGAGCTAAATGGGTCACCATCAAAATTAAAGGAAAAATGTCAGGCAGGAGGAGCCTGGAACGCAGTGGAAAAGCCTGCTGCCTTGCTTCTGGGGAAGTAAGGGAGCCAGAAGCTGTTAATCGTGCAAGGATCCAGCTGACAGTATCAGTAGGATTAAAACCATTGACTGTGAAAGCAAGTCCCCTTTTAACTTGTTTGGGAGTGACAGGATTCAGGGAATGAAGTGAAATACTTTTCTTTCCATGCAGTATGAAAATCAAGACCTCAGAACAAGATGAAGGCTGCTGTCAGTCGCTGCAGCCTGTCCCTCCCCTGCTCTCCTGCCTCCCTGTCTGCCCATGCCCCTCCTGCACAAAGCCGGCCCCACACACCATGGACACGCTGGTGCTCCTCTGCCTCAAAGGGAGGAGAAACAGGCACCAGCCAGGAAATCTGGCTTCAAAATTTTGAATTTCCTTGGGTGTGGGCTGCAGCCAACTTGGATAAGTTTGGTGCAAGCGCCTCAGACGGAGGAAAACCTTGCCTGGAAAGAGCTGTGCCGATTCTGCCACAGCATCTGTTGCCTTGCTGACAACACAGTGATGCCAGCTGGAACTTCCTCACTCCAAACCTCATACAAAGGTGGTGGGTTTCTTGAACAGGATAAGTATTGACAACAGCGGAGATTTTCTAGCAAACAGGAAGGTCCCTCTGAACTTGAGAAAGTACAAGTTGCTTTGCTCTGTGTTATGTCTCCGCCTCTGGAGAAATGGAGGCTATATGGTCATACCCTGCCACCCCTTGTATGACCTATCCTTACAAACAGCACAGTCACAAAGAATAAACTGCATCTGAAAGACCTTCTTTGGATGACAATTTTGATTATTACATACAGTATTTTTTACATTGAAACTGTTTCTTCCTCTGCCCATGTCACTCTTCTCTTTATTTCCTCTCATACTACCTGAAACCCCCTTCAGAAGAATTCTCTTCTCTGCACAGTGCTCAGGCGCTCTCTCAGCTCATTGTTGCCCCTTACTAACAAGCAATCTTTCACACCTTCCTTCCCTGAATCGTGCCTCTGTCACCACACCCTGCTAAGGGTAACTCTTGATCCTACAGATTTGTTCATTTTCCTTCACCGTGTTGGTTTCTTACATCTGTCTTACCCTCATCCTGGTTGCCCTGGTATTGAACATCTCTGATTTATCATCATCATCTGGGAAGCAGCTAGAAGGCACAGCACCCTGCATGTTCTGGTTAAAGGCGGTGTGGTTGCTCTGTATTTTGACCCCACTGTGTTTTGTGTAGGAGCCTGGGAAGTCTGGAGAGAAGATACTTAAAAACTGTGTATCTCTGATACAGTACAAGAATTTCAAGTGGCGAGCAGGGTGATGAGCTACAGATGAAACTCAGGTGATGCATGGCATTTCAGAAAGAACATGTGAGCCAGACAAGGTCAAACAACCACCATTAATGTTCATTCTGGTTAGCAGGTGTTCATATGCTCATACCAAGTCTTTACTCACTAAATCTATATTTGATGTGTAAGTGTACCACTTTCTGTAGCTGTTTAGGACATACAAATGCTACGGTGCAAATATATTTTCTCACATATTGCCTAGGAAAACACAGATACTTTTATGCTCATCTATAGGTATTTTTTATCTGCCAGGGAAATTGCTAGTCTATCATTAAAAACAGAACCAGCATTTTTAGGCTTATTTTCAGAGGTTTTATTAACATACAGTGGAGGATGTGGAGTCTCAAAACAAACATCTTCCAGGGGTGTTCAGCTCTTCCTCTCTTATATACATGCAAGCACATACCATACACACGCCATACACACAAAGACATGCACATAAACATATGCAAACATACCTTACACAAAATTTAGAGAGACTTATTTTGGGGTGAAGGCTTTCCATTTAATGATACATGGCCTAAAGTGTGCCTGAATGTAGCTATTAAGTACTGACACCGTTGCTTCTTGTGATCCAGGGGACTGCTGGACCCTCATCACCAGCTGCGTGAAATGGAGGGAACCAGAGACTCACTCAGTCATTCAAGGTGGGGCTCAAGCACCACCGGAAACAGAATGACGTTCAAAGGCTTGCAGGACTTGACTGGAGGAAGAGAGGTAGAGGTGGAGTGGCAGCATGGAAGACAGAGCAGGAGGCCTAGGCTCTATCCTGGGAAGTGCCAGCTGTGAGAGGAGGGAGTGACAGACAGTCCAAGCACAGAGGCACCACCATGCCCAACAGAAAGGTGTTCATCAGCCTTCAACCTATCTTGCAACATGAGTAATAGCCAGCAAACGGGATCAGAGGGACAGGGAAAGGAAGACTTGCTACAGTGTTCACAACCCGAGTTTAGATGTTGTCTCCAGCTGTGCACTCTGAGGATGTTACAGATGCTAGCCCCCACATACCTGCATTTCTGTATTGCAATATTCTGGTTTTAATGGGATTTTCTTTCTGCAAGATCTCAGTATGTTATCTGGAGATGAATGTGTGGATGTTCAACAGAAATCTATTGAATGCTGAAAGGCCTCATTGCTGAAATATTGTAATACTTGCAGAGTGCTATCCGGCATCTGAGAGGACCTAGGACACTGTACCATTCTGCTGGTCCTATCAGATGAACTGCCTTGTGATGACATGGTATTAAGTGAATAGTATTTAGAAATAAATTTTTAAAAATACTCCAAGAATCACCTGATAGGTCCAGCTTGAAAAAATCAGCAAAATTTTCACTGTACGTTAAAATAAATAAGAGGGAAAATATTATTTTCTGATTTGTGGCAAAGGCTGGAGAAAAACTATTTGAAAAGTAGTATTTATTTTGCAGAAGTATGATGGAGCTATCAAACTGCTTTATGAATGTATCCATGTTTTTATAGGTTAAGAAGAGTTAGGCACTGAAAATTTTGGTGCCCTGTTCTTCAACAGACTTGACAGGCTGGTTTTGCAACCTGACTTACCCCAGGGCTCATACCAGTAACAAAGCACAGGTCTTCAGGCTAGGAGCTGTATTTGCAGTGTGTAACTTAGGTGCCTGCAAACTCTGGGTCATGTCACCAGCATTATCCCTCTGTGGCTCCTTCACCAATTTGCTCATCCACATTCTTTAGTCCTTGCAGGTAAAACTCCAGTGGAGGTCATCAGGATCTTCTAAGGAAGAACAGCAGCTGTGGCCCTGAACAACAAATTAATTTACGTGATCTTTCTGATTTCCTAAAGCTCAGAAAGATTATTAGAAAAATAAATGTGAATATTTGAAGCAAGTATATTATTAAAGTAGAGTTTTACAAAGTAGCTGTTCTTTTAGAGTGCTCTTGAAGCATAAAGAAAAGTACAAAAAGCTAGGGATAATTTGGAGTTAGTGGAAGCCATCAGGTTTTACAGGGAAGGAGATAGAGACCTCTGAATCTCCATCCAGTAACTTCCATTCTGGCACAGTCTAGAGGAAATGATTTGATAATACCTGATGGTATCTGAGTTGATGTTCCCATCACCACCGGTAAAGCTCATTAGCTGGTTGCTCTCTGAGGCCTTAGCACTGTTTTGCAGTCAGAGAGAGAGAGATGAAGACTCCTGCAAAGATACTCTGGCTGACTTCCCAGGAGCAGCTCTGTAATGTAGCTGGTCTCCCCCTATACTGGCCTCTGCATTTTTGCAGCATTTTCTCTTTCCTTCCACCGCCTACTCTTCTCAGTTTGAGTTCTGTTATTTCTATTATGTCTTCCCTCACTTTC
This sequence comes from Merops nubicus, assembly GCF_000691845.1. Classification (NCBI taxonomy): domain Eukaryota; kingdom Metazoa; phylum Chordata; class Aves; order Coraciiformes; family Meropidae; genus Merops; species Merops nubicus. The sequence continues at coordinate 45,457 of NW_008600741.1, forward strand.
TTGCTCTCCTCAAGCATTTGTTCAGTTATAGTCTGTATTTATCAGCTGCCCAGGGAATTTCATCTAGCCCTCCCTAGCCTTCCCTTTTAGGAGTCTGAGGTGGATAGGACCTCTTCAAGGCCTGGATCCGTTTGGTATGAACAACCCAATTCCCCAGTGCAGATGGCATCAGCATATTCATCTATGAGTGCTCCCTGACGTAGCTTACCCCAGCTGCCAAAGAAGTGACCTGGGATAGGAATGGAGGAACAGCTGCAGGAGGATTGCAGAGAAGAAAGCTCACAGAATTCCACCAACCACGGCAGGAATCTTTTAAGAAAATTAGGTGTCCGAAATCTCAAGTTCACTTCAGTATGAGAAGCAAATTCTGCTTGTGTTAGACCAAAGTGTGTCCCTGATGAAGATATACTCTTGGCTTTATCCTCACAGGAAAAACAAAGCAGCTGTAGCTAGAGGGCTGAGTGCTTCTGATTTTTCACCACTACAGGATTATTTTGTAGAGACAGATAGAATTCAACAATTTGAAATATTTTTCCTTCCTTGTACCTGCACTTGTGCTTTTTCACAATTTCTGAGAAAATTTTGTTCTGTTTTGTTTAATTTTTTTTTTCCCAGAACCTGATGATACTCCCAGAGTTGTACCAAAAGACCCCTCCATCTGACAGCCCATTATCAATTCTCCCTGTGATACTTGCCAAACCATTACATTGTTCTACTTTCTTGGCACCTTCTTAAATCCCTTAAATATTTCACCAAACTTCCTGAAAACAATAACCCCTATTCTGACAAATCAGCATGCTGGAGGGCTCTGTTGTGCTTCCACACCACACCAATAAACTCTTGGCATAATACTATCATCACAGATTCATGCCCCACAGTCATCCACTGTGCACTCCCACTCATATTCTGCTTTTCCAAATGCAATTTCCAAGCACTTTGAGATTCTTATGCACGTTGCTTGCATTTCTCACTTCAGCATACAGCACACACAGGTTTTGATGACAAAACTCAGCCAAAGGAACAGACAGTAACAATTAAAAATTCTTGTAAGTGGAACACATCCTCTACATAAAAACTTTAACACAGATTTCTGTGTGTTTATGGTTAAAGGTCAGACTGCTTCCCAAGACATCTCTCACTTTGGGTAAACTGAACTATATCAGGCTGTGTATCAAATAATAAGCAAGGTTTTTCAGCACTGGGATATGATCTGCGTTTCCCAAAGATATTGTGTAAATGATTAGGCATTAAGGGAGAAATCTGAAATGGTGCTAAGAAAATGTTCCTGCCACAGAACCAAGCTGAAATTATCTGAGGCTAAAGATGTGGGGGTTCACTACAGCTTCAGTGTGATAAATGCTCATTTGAAGCTTTGCTCCTTAAATTCTGTCTCTTCCTCTGGTACATGAAGAGCTGTAAGAAGAATCAGTAGAGCCAAGATAGCTTTATGAAAAGGAAGAAAAGCTCTGACATAGGCTGTCTCTGTGTCCCTTGCCCTGGCTCTCCTCCACACAGTGTCCACGTAGTCAGTGGGCTGTACACCAAAAAACAAGGAGGAGAGGATGGACAGGGGGAGGAGCCCAGCTAGGCAGTTACTGAGCTGCGTAATTTTTCTTCACCTCACTCTAAGGACAGTGAAAGAAAATCAGGAAAAGCTGCATGAAGCAGGACTAACTCCTCTTGGTGATCCCACTTCCATCCAGGCATGGTTCTAGCAGGAGGCTGGCCACCAGCACCAATGTGGCCACCAGCACCAGTGTGGGCATGGGCTCTGGTGAGCAGTCCTGACCCCTGGGAATAAGATAGGCGGGAAGCAGGGGAATAATAGTGGTATGGGTGGCTTGGAAAAAAAACTCCAATATCTGTCTGAAGAACTCAGTATCTTTTTTTTTAATTTTATTTTTTAACTTTCTTTTTTTTTACCTGGAGCCCAGTTGGTGGCTTCTCCTCAGCCCCTTTATGCCCCTGGAAGAATGGGCTGGCCATATAGCTCTTGCTTGTGGATTAGCTTCTAATCCACACATTTCTGTGTGAGATGAGGACCACAAGTAGAGTAATCTTTTTTCTGTTAATAAAAGGAGAAAAAACAATAACTGTGGGTTGCTGTTGTGGCAAACTACTTCCAGAGACACACACAGCCAGTCTCCTTCCACTGCAGAAAACAAAATTGTTTGAGGAAATGAAGTGCACACAGGTGTAGTTCAATGAAAAGCTGCAAAAGGGAAAATCTGGAGGAATTCCTTCGTCCTCCTGCTTCCCCAGCAGTGTACTCACTTGCAAGTGATTAGAGGCTTGCAGCAGAGATGTGTTTTCATTGGGAAAAGTCCCAGCAGGCTGATTGGGTGGCCCCTTACTCTTTGAATAAATGCCAAATCTAGCAGTCTAGTAAGGAGGAAATTTTTTAAAATTCTGTCCTGCTACAGGCCTAAACCAACAAAACCAGGAGTATGCATTATGAAGGTAGAATTGACCAGGTTCAGGAGGGACGGTAGTTGTAACCAAGATTTCTCTCCCCTCCCCTCCTCATCTGAAAGCTCTTCATTCCTATAAAAGTCAAAACTATTTTGCAAGGGATCTGTTTCTTTTGCATTCAGTAACATTTTTTCCAGTAGAAACTCTGCAGCGGAGAGTCTGCTGGAGCTCAGAGGGAGTGCACGTGGCACCTGCTCCCTCTGCAATCTGCTTGCTGCTCTAGCAGCTCTCTCTGCTGTGTGCCTCTTGCCAGGGAATGGTGAGAAGAAAATAGGAGTGGCTAAACAAGCAGTAGCTGGGGACTCCTGGAAAGAATAGGTTGCCCACACATTCAAAATGTGGTAAATTGCAATAATTAGCAGCAAAATAATTTTAAATTTAATGGTTTATTTGGATTCTAAACATTCTCACAGCACAGGAAATGTTCTGGACCATCAATTCACTTGTTTCTTGTGCAGTCATTATTTCAGCCTTGAATAGTTTATCTAGACTGCATGGCCTTCCTGCTTCTTGCCTGGCCCATTAATTTTGGAGGGACAAGAAACCAGCTCACAATTCTTCCTATGAAGGTTCAGTGTTTTCTATCAAAGACATTTTTCTTTTCCTAATATCTTTAAGTACAGTCACCTATGGATAATGGGCCATTCCATAGTCTATTCAGTAGGGCCAGCACAAAGCAGACATGCACCCATGTAATTATAGGTATGGACACTCATGTATTCATAGGACTATGCACTTCAGACAAAGGTCATTCTGATTGGCAGTACATACTTGGAATATGGGCCAAAATAAAATTAAAAAAAAAAAAAAAGAATTGTCATACAAAATCTGCAAGTGAAGTTCAAGGACGGCATGAAAGTCATATGTCCTTATAACCAGAGTCCTTATAACTCAGTGCCCGATCCTTGCTTGCATTCTAGGAAAAAACAGTTCTTAACTTAGTTTCATGGCACTGGCCTAAGAAGTAGCCACTTCTTAGAAGAGTACAGAAGTAGGAGCATGAAGCAGATTTTTTTTTCTTTTACACCTTTTCTGGATTCCAAATAATTTTAGTTTCCTTCTACCAGAGAACATGGAATACATTGCTCTTAAAGTCTGCTTCAAAAAGATTCAGCTTCTTTATTTCCACCTCTTTTGTTTTCCATCTATTATTAATGTTCTTAAAGTTCACATAAAACCTTCAATCTTTAAATTATATATAAATTTCTTGAATTTGTATTCTCCATATATGCAGTTAGAAAATTGAAAGACAGCCCTACTGAGCACCATTTTTTTTAAAAATTATGATAAAAGGAGTGAGTGTGCTCTCCTTCCTATTATTTGTGACTGGTTACTTGCTTTTCAAGTCATGAAAGAAAACTCCACTGTTGTTGCAGAAGTTAAACAATGCAGAAATCAGTGTAAGTCCTTGGCTTCATATTAGTGAGTTCACATGAGGTATTTATCACCATATTGCCTGCTGAGACATTAGAAACTGGGAACACCTGAAAGCTCTGGTAAACTAGCTACAAGAGCCTGTTACAATGCTGGCACTGGATACACATCATCCCACCTTATATATAAAGATGGGCTGAGTGAGTGAAACAGGCCCCTTACCCAGGCATGGAAGAAGAAAGATTTGAGCAGAAGGGAGCTCCTCACTGCTGCCGTATTTTTGGCAAGCCTAATTGTCATTCCTCACACTGCGGTCCAGTGAGATCCGAGCAGACTGGCCAGAGTCTATTTGGAATTCCCACTCTATCATTTCAAATAACTTTATTTGGCATACTGAGGTTAAGGCTTGAACTCCTCTGGCTGATCCTAAATAGCTGTTGTTACTGAGAGCCACGTCACTTCTCTTACCTCAGCCTGCATTTTTTTTTAATTTCAGTTAATTCCCTGTCATCTTCATCCCTCAGATCATTGCCTTGCTTCAGCAAAGCACTTAGGAAATACTTTCCATGTAGGTCTGTTTGCATTAGGTGAAAGTCACATCTCTAAATCAGATGTTAGCTTGGTTTTGCTAGTGACTTTGCTTTACAGGCATTGCAGGAATTTCTATACTGAACAGTCTATAGACTACACTAGGTTAGCACTGAAGATATGCAGTTGTGGAACTGCTATAGGGAGCAGTGATATGCACAGTGAATGTGCATAAAACAGGAAATGAACCATCCTTTCAGGCTAAAATTAAAGTGATTTCAAAGCTGTGAAATACAAAGCTATTGCATAGGTTTTCAAACTGTTCCTTTGTGAAAGGCTGAATTTGCAGTATAGCCAAGTCAATGATTTTGGCAGCATTTCACTTCCTAAGTTTCTGCCAATAGCTGAATTTAATTACTGTTGCATTTATGGAAATACTTACCTAACTGGAGGAGCTACAACGAGGCAAATGCAGAGATGTTGACCTATGGAGAGAATGTGGAGAGGTTTAAAACAGAGATTTGCACAACTGCCTTTAGGTTTCATTTCTTGCCATCTCTGGTACAAACGAGTTTTAGTGCTCCTGAAAAATGCAAGATCGTGGCTGAGGAAAATAAACTACTTTGTCTATCTGCAATGAAGTCAGTGGTCCCTCCCATGCTGTAAGAGGTGAAGGCACTGTGGTAGAAAAAGGTGCTAAAGTTTTCAAAAGCAACAAGTATGAATTGTATATCCACGCACACAGTGTTGCTGGCAGCCATCTTGTGCAAGGAGCACTGAGAGGAGGCATCTTGCTCATTCATCTTTGATTCTTCAAATACCTCCTGCACCATCTCATTTCCCCTTCCTTCAGAAGGTGGAATGGCTTGTGCAGAGCTCCACAGTCATAGTCCTACCACCTAAGAGAGAGTCTCCTTGCAACTTCTTTCTGTTAAAGTCATATTTTTGTCAACTCCTTTTTGTTCTCTGCTCATCTGTCATAGCTTCACAGTATGAAAGTATATCACAGTCATAGAATGCTTTGGGTTGGAAGGAACCTTTAAAGTTCATCTAGTCCAATCCCCCTGCAGTGAGCAGAGACATCTTTAACCTGATCAGTCTGCTCAGAGCCCCATGCAACCTGGCCCTGAACGTTTCCAGGGATGGAGCATCTATCACCTCTCTGGGCAACGTTCCCAGTGTTTCACCACTCTCACTGTAAAAAATTTCTTCCTTGTATCTAGTCTAAATCTACACTCTTTTAATTTGAAACCATTATCCCTTGTCCTATCGCAACAGGTCCTGCTAAATCATTGTCCCCATCTTTTCTTATAGGCCCCCTTTAAGTACTGAAAGGTTGCAGTAGGGTCTCCCTGGAGCCTTCTCTTCTCCAAACTGAACAACACAAACTCTCTCAGTCTTTCTCCAAATATGACCCAGTAGTGCCATGTTCTGGGTGGGGACAATCATTCTTGCTATTTTGTAATACAATGAATTATAGTTTTTCATGGAAGAACATTGCACAATGAAATGTGTTGCAATATACAACCCATAGACCTGGTCTGAGATCTACAGGAAAATTGATATAAAGAGTATTTTCTTCTGATGGCCTATAAAGCACCTAATTGCACAGGGATTACAAGCCTTCCCATATCTGTGTTCACAGTCTGACTCTGCCTTTTTATTAGCCTCCAAATTTCTCCTGTGCTTGACACATACAGTGACAGAGTTACCTCCAGCGAAGGGAACAAGGCAAATAGAAGCAGTTTCATTTAATTTTATTTCATTTATAATATTAACACGCTAAAGAATACCTACTTGATGAAGAAAATCCTGATGAAGATAGGTTTCTCTGTGCATTTAGGGTAGGTCGTATCATACTTCCTTGTCGTTTAATATTTCAGTGGAACTAAATCAGATTGATAACAAAATTAAAAATATTATTTTCATCAGTGGCGTCCATAATGACTTTGCAAAAAATTGGTGGCATCCAAATGACTTTGCTAAGGCCTTTGACACTGTTCCCCATAGCATCCTCCTTTCTAAGCTGGAGAGATGTGGGTTTGATGGGTGGACTGTTCAGTGGATAAGAAACTGGCTGGACGGTCACACCCAGAGAGTGGTGGTCAGTGGCTTGACATCTAGCTGGGCAAAAGTGACAAGTGATGTCCCTCAAGGGTCCAGACTGGGACCAGTGTTGTTTAACATCTTCATCAGTGACACAGACAGTGGCATCGAGTGCACCCTCAGCAAGTGTGCTGAGGATACTGAGCTGGGTGTTGCAGTTGACATGCCAGAGGGATGGGAGGCCATCCAGACGGACCTGGACAGACTGCAGAGGTGGGCTCAGGTGAACCTCATGAGGTTCAACAAGACCAAGTGCAGGGTCCTGCACCTGGGCAGGAGCAACCAACATTAGCAATACAGGCTGGGAGAGGACACGTTAGGACACGTTAGTTTTTCCACTGGAAAAAGACTTGGGGG